>NW_027497046.1:0-198027 GCF_021521415.1 Bidens hawaiensis | reverse complement strand
CTCTTTCTATTTCTACTGTAATTCTGAATCGGCTCAAGACATCGTTCACATACTTTGTCTGATGAATAAAGATTCTGGTAGCAGACTGGTGAACTTGCAACCCTAAGAAGAAATTCATCTCTCCCATCGAGCTCATCTCGAACTTTGTTTGCATGGACTTTTCGAACTCCTTACACAACGTGTCGTTTGTAGACCCAAAAATAATGTCGTCGACATAAATCTGAACTAGGAGAAGATCGTCACCAATAGTTTTATGAAATAAAGTGCAGTCGACAGTCCCTCGTTTGAAGCCGTTATCAGTCAGATGGTCGGCGAGCGTGCCATACCAAGCTCTCGGGGCTTGATGTAGACCATACAGGGCCTTTTTATAAGCGGTAAACACGGTCCGGATAATCAGGATCTTCAAAACCAGGAGGCTGTAGAACAAACACTTCCTCGTGTAGTTCACCATTGAGAAAAGCACTTTTAACATCCATTTGATAGACCTTGATATTCTTATAAGTAGCATATGCTAGGAAAATTCAAATCGACTCTATTCTTGCTACTGGAGCATATACTTCTGTGTAATCTACACCCTCTTGCTGATGAAAACCTTGCACCACTAGACGTGCTTTTTTTCTAACAATCACCCCTCGATCATCTTTCTTACATTTTAATACCCACTTAGTCGGAATCGCTTTCTTGACTCTAGCAGGCTTGTCGATTAAATCCCAAACACCCAAATGTGCAAATTGCTGTAATTCTTCTTGCGTAGCTTCTACCCAAGAAGGATCTTCAAGTGCCTTACGAGCCGTCGTTGGCTCAACTTGAGATAGAAAGCAAGTGAATTTCGCAAGATTTACAATTCCCGATGAATGTAAATCAGCATATGCACACAATACGTTATTATCACTTGACGAAGCAACTTGATGACGTGTATGAACGCCCACATCAAGTTCTCCAATGATGTTTTCCTGTGGATTATAACCATGAATCCGAAGAGTAGGATTCTCAGGAACAACAACATTATCAAATAAATTAGTATAATGTTCACCAAGCTCGGGAGATGAAACATCGCTATCAAGTTCAATAACTTGATCATTAACTTGCTCATCATCATCAGAAGAAGATAAATTATCAACATTAACAGGAGATGCAACATGTGATTCTTCAGTTGGAGCATCAGGTCGAGCTTCAACATCATTAGAACTTGAAAATCTTGGAATCGCCAAATGATCTTCAAAGTATGCTCGAACCAGATCTTCGTCTATGTGTTCAGTCGATGGAGTAAATGAATTAAATAAACTATCATAGTCAAACATCCATTCGGGACCTTTCCCTTGAGGAGGAGTTGTGTACTTTTGACAGTCCACATGGTACCATTCCTCAACACAACCAGACGTGAAGTTAAATAACCTTTTCTTTGGAGATGTATATCTCAAGAAATACCCTTCGATAGCTTTTTCTTCAAATTTACCCACATCCTTCTTCAACATTGTACACGGACACCCAAAAGGTTCCAGGTACTTTAATTTAGGCTTTCGATTTTTCAAAAGCTCGTAACTCGTCTTATTGAGTCGTTTTACTGTTAAAACCCGATTAAGCGTATAGCAAGCTGTATTCACTGCCTCATTCCAAAATTGGACGGGAAGCTTAGAATCAGCAAGCATAGTTCTTGCAGCTTCAATCAAAGTTCTATTCTTTCGTTCAGCAACACCGTTTTGTTGAGGTACACAAGGTGCACTGTATTCTCGATGAATTCCTTTTTGAATACAAAAGAAATCTAATACATTGTTTTTGAATTCAGTACCCTTATCACTTCGAATTCTCCTCACCTTTTGTTTGTATAGTGATTCGATCTTAGTGATAAGGTTTTGTACCAAAACCGGTGTTTGATCTTTCGAACTCATAATTAACACCCATGAGTATCTTGAATAATCATCAGTGACAACAAGACAATACCAATCCCCAGAAATACTCACACGATTCACAGGACCAAACAAATCCATATGAAGTCGTTCAAGAGGAGTATTAATGGAAATTAATAACTTAGAAGGATGTGACTTCTTCTTCTGCTTGCCCTTTTTTCATGCAATGCAGTGATCAGAAAATTTAAAATTCTTCAACGAGACACCCTCCACTAAGTCATTAGCCATTAAATAATTCATCTTTCGAACATGTATGTGACCCATTCTACGATGCCATAGAATCGAATCTTTCTCGGTTGCTTTCGAGACAAAACATGTTTCGATCAATGTTGATACTTTAGAGCTCATATTTAAGACATAAATATCATTCGATCGTGGTGATCGCATGACAACCATGTCCCAGGAATCACATAACCCGGTTTCAAGATAAGACACTCTTTGTCAGTAAATATTGTAGTGTACTATTTATCGCAAATCTGCGACACACTTAATAAGTTATGATCTACCTTGTCACAGTAGTTAAATTTCTCAAAAGTAATATTCCCATTCGAAACTTCACCTTCTTGTGTGATCATGCCCCTAGAATTCCCAGCAAAAGCTACATAACCTCCTTGAATGTTTCTTACGTTGGTAAATAGGTTGAGATTTCCAGTAATATGACGAGAACATCCACTATCCATAATCCAATTTTCACCAGAAATGGTCTTGGATGTACCCTACACACAAAAGAAAGTGATTAGTTCAAAAAGGCAGCCCAGGCCTCAGTCTTGGGCACCTTTTGGTTTTCTTGAGAAATTTTAAACTTAGCTGAATTCAACTGTTGTTCAGCCACTTGTGAATAAGTTACCGGCTTCTTAGACTTTCGTCTTAAGAAAGCTGCTTGAACCACATTTGAATTTTCATTCTTGCATAACGATGAAGTTGGAATAAACTTGGGTTTTACTTGACCATGAGTCTCATTAACATGAATCACCTTTCGAGGATTCACATTAGAAAACATAATATGAGTATTATCAGCATACGACACAAGTCATTTCAGAATCTCCTTTACCAAAGGAACCGGTTTGGAATGGTCTTTGATAAAAGGATGAAGATTCTGATAGCTCTTCTGACTACAATTTCTCACTACATGACCATGCTGACCGCAAAGAAAACAGCTTCGCATGTCCACATGATGATGTTGAGAATTAGTTGGAGCAAATGATGCAAAAGATTGATGATGGCTCAAATTTTTGGTCATGCTCTTAGCAAACTCATCAGATAACTCATATTTCTTTTTCAAGTAAAAAATCTAAGTTAGAGATATTTGAAAAACTTTTTAGAGTGTCTGTTCAGTTGACTTTAAAAATTTAATCTTTTTAGCATGTATTAAAACTTACTTGGCTTTAGTCAATGGATCAGAAGAAGCTGATGTTTTTGCTTGAACATACAGACATTCATGTTCTTGAATCTGCGACGTTTCATTATGAAATACACTCTCAATCAGTTCTGTTTAATGATACTAATTGGAATGTCTTTCTTAGTAAACATTGTGTCAATTCCTTTCAACTTGAAAACTCTAACAAATGATAGCTTAGAACTAGGAGGATTAATAAAACTCACTAAGTCCTCATCAGAAATCTTTGGTTTAACTGACTTCTTTGTCTTCATTGGTTTGGGTTTCACAGTTTCTTCCTTTTTCACTTGAGACTTGAATGAACCATACACAACTTCCTCAAATTCTTGAGGCTCGCAAAGAATATGATTAGAACTTAGGATGTTCTTATTCTTGTGTATTACCTCAGGTTCAAACACGTCTTCGATAATCACGTTGTCAGCATTCTCAACAAAGACTTTGTTGCTTTCAACATAAGGTTTTTGAGGAGCAACTTGGGTTTTAACAGTTTCTGTTTTAACCGGTTTAGATTTTTCAGAAATCACAGATTCTTTTTAAATCAAATCCTCTTCTTTTCTAGCAAAAGGATTAATTTTATAATCATTGTGAAAAGGTGGCGGAATTTCAACAAAACCGATACCTTTCTTTGAATCTTTTTGTTTTCCAAACACTTCAATAATTTCATTCAACAGAAAAGAAGAATTTCTAAATTTACCCAATTTGTTCTTCAACTCAAGAACCTCATTCTCAAGCTCGGTTATCTTTGATCTATGTTTCAAAATTTCTTGAAACTTTTGGTCATTAATTGTCATTTTCACAGATAACTCAGCCTTGAGATCGTGGTTACTTGTCAACAATGCTTCAATCTTTTCTCGAGATCGCATTTGAGATTCAAGAGATTGTCGATAAGTATCCTTCAGAGAAGCAATTTCTCTTACAAGATTATCATTATATTTTTTTCAAAGCTTCTAACTTAGGTTTGTTAGATTCACAATCAACACATGATACTTTAACAGATGAAGTAGCAGAGATAGAACGACTAACCTCATTGATCTTTTCCATGCAAGCAAACACCGTTGGAGGCTTGTCACAAGAGTCGTCAGAATCAGATCTAGAATCGTTGTCAGAAGACATCTCACTTCCACTTGCATCTTGAAAATCTTTTGTTAGTCCAAACATAGCCAAATTAGCTTGAGTATCATTACACAACAGTCGTTGTGACCAATCATTTCCATCAGCTAACATTGCCTGTGACCTAGAAGTAGATGGTTTCTTTTCAGCATCACTACCCGCGTGGTGTAGAAGAATTTTGATGTTGACCACGAGGACCAGTATACTCTTTCTTCGGTTTGTCACACTCCTTTGCAAAATGCCCAAACTCTTGACAATTATATCACTTCACTTTCAACTTATCAAATCCCAATTTCTTATTTAAGGCCGGAAGATCTTTTCCAGTCCTCTGCATGAATCTTTTAACTTTACGGACGATCATAGCCATAGTCCACTTTAAATCCATGATTTCCAAGTCATCTGGATCAATCTGATCATAATCCTCATCAGTTAGATCACTTGTCGCAATCTTACTACTAACCAAGTTTTAATATGAAGACATAAAGGATGTTAGAAAAGCAAAATTCTGTTAAGCTTCCTTTATATTGACACTAGGTGGTGAAGCAAATGGATTAGTAGTAGTTGAACTTCCAGAACCACCAGATGATCCAGAATTACCAGCAGTGTAAAAACATACTCTTGGATCATTAAAGATAGTTGATTCTTTTTCACTTGCAGCTTGGGTAAGAAATGCAGTTATCGGAGAGATAGTTGAACTTAGAGGCATACTACCACCATAGAAAGCAGGATCTTGGCTATCCTTGGAAGATTTCTGACACTTAAGATCATATTCTCTTACTTCAATCTTTTGCAAGAATTCATTGGCAGTCAAATCTTCATTCAAGAAATAGTTATTTTCTTTCAGAACCATTAAAAATGTGGAGTAAGAACTTGGTAGTACACTCTTAATAGTGTCAATCTTATCCATCTCAGAAACTTCCAATTTCATCTTATCCATTTTAGCAATTAAGTGATTAAACCGTGTAATCATCTCTTCAACTGTTTCACCCTTCAATAAATTAAAGTTTCGAAACTGAAACTTGAGCATTACTTTCTTACTCTCAGTTGTGTTTCCCATACTTCTTATACAAAGATGTTGGAATAAGGAAGCACATCTCTTTATGCTACCCACATGATGAAAGATATTTTCGGGTAACGCCATAGTAAGAGTAGAATAAGCCTTTATCTCGATCTCTAATGCTTTCTTCTCTTCTTGTGAGTATTGAGAAATAGCTTTAGGAGTATAACCAATAGTGTCATCACCAATCATTGGTGCAATATATACCTCATCTAGGAAATACGAGCAGTCGGGGTGAACCGAACCCAAACGAGCACTAAAACGGGGTTCCCATTTTGCAAAATCGCTAAATTTCATCAACCTTGGACATTTCGAATGTGAACCTATCTCGGTATCAAGTTGCAACATTTGTTGCATCAACATGTTTTGAGAAGCTAGTGTGTACATACCAGCCATTTTTGTAAAATTTTGAAACTTTAAAGATTAATATTAAAATTAGTTAACGAATCTGTAAACAGCGTAACGAACTGTGAACAGTTATAGCAAACTGTGAACAGTAATCAACGAATCAAACCTTAACGAAGTTGAGGTTTATCAGGTAACGAATCAGATTTGAATTAAGTAACGAATCTGATGATTAACGAATTAGAAGGTTAACGAATCAGTCAAACCACGAAACATATGGTCAACGAATCAGTCAACGAATCAGTAAAACTAACGAATTGACTAATCAAATCACGAAGTGCAATCTTAGCGAACTAAAGAACGAATCACTAAGAAATCCTTAGCGAATTAGATAACGAACAAGCTACAGTTGATAGCGAATCAACCTATAGCGAATCAGGTTGTTACAACTGTTTGTAACAAAATCTGAAACCTAATGCCACGTGGCACAGGTTGTTCTAACACAAGTTTCAAGGTAGAGACGTGTCACAACACGAATCAAAAGATGAAACGAACTGGTTGACGAATCACAAAGACTTTATAACGAATTGACTTAATCAGTTAACGAATCAACATGAATAAGATGATGAATCAGACTCATGTTCAAATCTTCAAAGAGTATTTCTAGATTTTATGGAAATGATGAACACCAAACCCAGAAACCCAGAAACTCATATTTGTAATACTACCTCTATTCCTAACCAAATCACACAAATAAACTACCAAATTACTCGCACACTGATCACGAATCCACTCGTATCAAACCCGTAACACAATTACACTTATCACAAATCCAATTTGACCATAAACGATCCTCTGTTTCTCGGCCAAACTCAGATCCTAACCAAACAATCCAAACTCAATCCAACACTTAATTCCAGTCATTCACAGCTCACAATAACCTTACTAAATCCAAATCGAATCCATTTCAATCCATAACCAGTCCAATTTACACTCAATTGAACTAAATCAAATCGGAACCACAATTTAAACCACAATAACAATTAAACGTCTATAATAACTAATTAACTATCAAATTCAAGAGCAAAAGAGCACCGAAAGCTCTGATACCACTTGTTTGAACTCGTTAATCTCACACAGATCACAGATCTGAGATATAATTAATCTATCACGGATCTAGTTCATGATTAATCTTGATTTATGTTATATGTTATTATTATTAGCATTAGTTATATATATATATGTGTGTGTGTGTGTGTGTGTGTGTGTATGTATAATATTAAGATGAAGATCGAGAGAAAGATTGGACAGGGTTTCGTTAATTAACTCTCAAAACTTAAATTAACTTGTGAACAGAGTTCACTATATATAGAAGATAGGTCTAGTTCGCTAATATTCCTAAGCGAACTAGACACTACTTTGTTACATACATAAAAATATAAATAACCTTAATGAATCATATACTGATTCGTTAAGCATCCTTAACGAATCAGGAGGAAGCTAACTTAATTCTAGTTCGCTAAACATCCTTAGCGAACTAGTCTAATACTTTAACGAACAAACTTAATATTTTAATCATTTATTACATTAATCAAAACGACAAATACATTAAAGATAAATACAAAGACTCGAGACGCAAAACCAAGCACTAACAAAATAGAAGACGATCATGAATGTAAGTTTTTGCTCTATTTAAAATAGTTGATATTAGTTGTACAATATGGTTTAATCATGTTCTACTTGTTATTATTATATGATTTTAGATTATTTGACCATTTACGAACGTATATAACAATCACGTGATAGTATATTTAGTTTAATTTGTGAGCGTTTTATGAGCGCTTTAACATGATAGTAACTGAAGTTTATTATATGAGCATTTTACGAGCGTAGCATGATAGTATATTTAGTTCATGAGCGATTTACAAGCGTTTTAACATGATAGTAATTGAAGTTTAGTAATTGAGCATTTTACGAGCGTGATATGATTGTTTACTTAAGTTTAGGTTGTGAGCGTTTTATGAGCGTAGTTAACATGATTGTAATATAAGGTTGGTATGAGTGTTTTACGAACGTATTTAACATGATAGTATTTGTATAAGCGTTTCATGAGCGTATAATATAGGTAGATTTATTATTATTATTATTATTATTATTATTATTATTATTATTATTATTATTATAATTATTATATTTCCAGAAGTTGTTTCTTCTTACAAACCTGTTAAAGGAATGATGTTTTCATCAACAGATCAAGCATATGATTTTGATTGTTAATATGCAAAGAAGGCTGGATTTGGAGTTCGCAAAGGTGGATCGTACATGCATGATTGTGTACTATAGACCAAGTATGTTTCATGTTGTAAAGAAGGTTACAAGCCAGCCAAAAGTTATGATTCGAAGGGTTATTATAATGAATCAAACAAGCCATATTATAAAAGGAGGAAGATACCTATTATTAGATGTGGTTGTAAATCACAAAGCTTAAATCTATGGACAATGTAATTTTCGAAGTTATTGATTTGTTGTAGGCCATAAACATTATATGGTAGCAGAATGTGATATGTAGTTTGTTCGATCAGCAAGGAAGTTGATGTACATAGAAATATACATCTTTCCGGCATCAAATAATCTCTAAAAACTGCAATTTCTATCTAATAACATAGCATAAAAGGCTACTTATCATAATAAAACATAATTTCAGGTGAAACCAATCCTCAAACGAAAAAACAAGCAAAATGACAAAGAAAAACAGAAGAAAACAAAGAAACACGCCCCCATGCCTCAAGAAACACGCCCCCATGCTTCTGATACAAGTAAAGACAAAACCTGAAAGCAAAAGCACGGGGCCATTCCCAACATGCACGGGCCGTGGACGGGAATACAGAAAAGACAAAGAAGAATTTAGCACATGTCATCAAAAACCACGGGGCCGTGCCTACCAACCACGGGGCCGTTGCCACCTCACACAAAAGATAAAACAAATCTGGCACATGTCATAAAAATGCACGGGGGCGTGCTCATCAAGCATGGGGCCGTGCCTCACCATCCAGATTGCCTATAAATAGTGGCTCATGTTGCACTCATTTGGTGTGCCTTGAAAAGAATTCTCTCCGGTTTTCACTTATAAAAACACCCACTAACACTCACTTTGAAGATCTAGTGAAGAGTTTGAAGGTTTGGAGGTCATCACCACTAATCATCATCATCAACTATCATTACCATCATTGAGAAGAAAGATTCATCTACATTTGGTTAGATTGTTCCAAGTTTAATCATGTATTTGTTATTATCAATCATCTTAATGTCTATCACTATGCTCATTATGAGCTAAACTCCTTTTACCATCTAAAATCTATAAAGAAGCTTTGATTTATTTGATAATTAATCAAGACATGTGATGTAGTCTAGTAAAGTACATGTTATATTACAATTATCTTTTGATGAGAAATGTTTCACCATCTTAAATTACTAATTCAAAGTTGGTGGTTGTCAATTTCATTGACAATCGTTCATGATCGATTCATGTTCTTGAAAGATAGAAATACTTTGATACATTATCGAAACATGGATCCTTATATTGTACTTAGAAATGATGAGATATAAGTTATGGTGTATTTTTCTAAACCTTGGTAATCCGAAAATGGCTTTGCTTAGGATATCAAATTAGTTAAAGAAACCGTATGTTAACGGAATGTGTAATTATAACCTACTTAAATCAACCAAGGGGAGGTTGTGTGATGAACTATAACCACCCGAAGTTGTTAGAATTAGTATTTGAGAAATCGAAGTCAATCCTAATCTTTCTACTTTACGAAACTACTTGCCAACTTAAATTGACATCATTGAGATGGTATGACATTGGGTGGACTTTAAAATGCGCATACCATCTCCTTAGTGCCAAAGATTCTTACTTAAGGCTTAAGGAGCTATCTATCATATATTGCTACGGTAAGTTTATCACATGTCCAAATATTAATTATCAATGTTAAAATGGAGTGGATTCTTGATCTTAGATGGTAACCTTCGCATAATTGAACAACTCGTTTAGAATTTCTTATCTTGGTCACCTATATATATTATATAAGTATTTATATTTTATAAAAAGTTGAAAATTTAACCCCAAAATGATTAAAACCTCCGATTAAAGCAAAACAACGATTTATTATTAGAAACCTTTGTGTCCACGGATCGATACTTGGTTCTTACCAATACTATTCTACATATACGATAGGAACACTTGCCTATTTTGTGTGTGTTTAGTCTTTATAGAAATCACTTTTATAAATTTAACACACGATCTTGTGCAAAAGCAAATCATCCAACCTCTTATATTTTACAAGCCGCACGCGCAAGCACATCAAAGTTTTTGGTGCCGTTGCCGGGGACACGGTACGTTTCTAAGAAAAATCCTAGTTTTAATTTAATCATTGTCTATAATTGTACAAATTTTTAACTTATATTTTATTTTATCTTTAATTTTTATGTTTTTTAAATATATAATTTTACGACTAGCCTACTTTTACCTTTATTCACATTACTTTACTTTAGCCTAATTAACTTAGACCTTAGTATAAATTAAAATAGCTTAGCCTAACTCGTAGTTTAACTTAGACTAACCTTTAGTACTAACTTTCACTTTAGTATTATTTTGATTTAGCCTCATGTATGTCCTCTACTTTTGAGCCCGAGCTTGTTTCTCCACTTTCTGAACCCGAACGACTCTTTCGACGACGAACTCGTAAACGGACTACAGAAACCGCAGAAGTAATCAAAGACGAATCAGTAGACGCCACCACATCAGGAGAAAATCAAACCGAAGAAATGATGGCGGCCCAGAACAATGAGCCGAACATGAGCCAGTATGCCAAGCCATCTCTCGAAGGCTACGGCAATGGAGTGGCTCCCCCCGAAATTACCGAAAATTTCGAACTCAAATCTAGCACCATTCATATGGTGGAAAATTCAGTTCAATTTCATGGTCTCCTCGACGAAGACCCTCTTTCTCACATATCTCGATTCCTACGAATCTGCGGAACTTTCAAAATCCAAAACTGCTCAGGCGATCAAATCAAACTCAAACTCTTTCCTTTCTCTCTCAAGGGCCAAGCCCTAGAATGGATAGAGTCCCTTTCCTCTGGTTCCATTACCACTTGGGACCAGATGGTTGAACAATTTCTCCTCAAATATTTTCCGCCTGATTAAACTGCCAAATACCGAGCCAGCATTACCAGATTCCGGACCGATGATGATGAATCGTTACACGCAGCATGGGAAAGACACAAAAGTCTTCTAAGAAGATGCCACATCATGGACTGAGCGTATGGTTAAAAGTACAAACTTTCTTCGACGCACAATCCAGTCAAAACAAACAGGCCATCGACCAGATTGCTGGTGGAGACCTGGGATCCAAATCACCTAACGAGGCATTTGAAGTCCTGGAAAAGGCAGCAAAGAAGAGTTTTGCTTACAACCCACCAAGATATACACCTACCCATAAAGGAATACACCACGTTGACTCCAACACCCTTGTCACAGCACAGCTTGAAGCTCTTTCTAAAAAATTCGAACAACTTCAAGCCGAACTATCAAAAACCAGACCCACCTTTGACACTTGTGGAGGAAGCCATAAGACAAGTGACTGTAAACAAGTCATTATGGCCATGGAAGAATTCTATTTCATCGCTCGTCAGAACAACGCTTTCAGCAATAACTATAATCCAGAATGGAGAAACCACCCGAATTTCAGCTGGAAAGACGGAGGTAACACTCAGCCCTTACCCGGATTCGAGAAAAGACCAATGAATTAACCCTTCCAGCCTAAACCTCAATTTCAGGATCAAAGTTCTAATAGCAATCAAAACCCAAGCTACCCAAAGATCGAAGAAATACTAATCCAACTAATGACCAAAACGAATGAAGTAGAAAAGAAAGCCGACTCAAGAGCTGTTGATATCAGCGGAGTATTATTAAAACATGAAGCCGATCTCAAAAGTCAACAAGCATAACTTCAGAACCTAGAAACCCAAATCGGACAAATTGCCCGACAATTATCCGAAAGACCACCTAGCACTCTTCCAAGAAATACAATCACTAACCCGAATGCAACAGCTAACGCCGTCACACTCAGGAGTGGTACAACCACTATTGTCTCACCAACTTCAGGACCGGTTATGGTGAAAAAGTCTCCTGATGAAGCGCAGGAAAGGCTGACCCCAACAAGCATAGTACAACCTAAGGAGCCAGTCCGAACCTATGTTCCGCCTACTCCATACCCTGGAAGACTGAAGCAGGAACGATTAGAAGCCCAATATGGGAAGTTTCTAGAATTCTTTAAGCAACTCCATATCAACATCCCTTTTGTCGAAGCTATTGCTCAGATGCCAAAATATGCCAAGTTTCTCAAAGAAGTGCTGACAAGCAAAAGAAAGCTGGAGGAGCTCTCACATGTTACCCTAAGTGAAGAATGTTTAGCTGTCCTCCAAAGCAAGCTACCGACAAAAATGACCGATCCAAGGAGCTTTACTATCCCTTGTCTCATAGGAAATTTATCTGTTAGCAATTCCCTAGCTGACCTAGGAGCTAGTATTAATTTAATGCCCTATGCGGTTTTTGCAAAACTATGGATAGGAGAACCAAAGCCCACCCGCATGAGCATTCAGCTAGCTGACCGATCCGTTAAATATCCTCGGGGCATTGTTGAAAACATGCTTGTTAAAATTGACAAGTTTGTTTTCCCAGTAGATTTTGTGATTCTAGACATGGAGGAAGACAAAAGCGTACCTCTAATTTTAGGAAGACCCTTTTTAGCCACCACAAAGGCTATCATTGATGTTTGCACCGGCAAACTCACTCTCAGGGTCAATGACGAGGCAATCACTTTTGACATAGGAAAATCTATGCAATATCCGCAATAGCACGATGACACGTTATATTGTGTTGACATCAGGGACTCCATCGTAAGTTGCTATATGCTAGATTCCTCCATCAATACTCCCTTAGAAACACAAGTTTTAGACAAAACACTCAACAAACCCATTTTAGAGAACGAAAATTTCAATAACAACTACCACGAAGAATCAGAAACAATATACGAAATCATTGAAAACAATGAAAAATCGAAAACATCAATCGAAGAACCACCAGCCTTAGAATTAAAAGAACTACCAAAACATATCGAAGAATGCCATTTAGATTATGTAATGCTCCTATCACCTTCCAACGTTGCATGGTGGCCCATCTTTCATGAAATGATCGAAAACTCTATGGAAGTTTTTATGGACGACTTCTCAGTCATTGGAAACTCATTCGATCAATGTCTGAAAAACCTTGACAAAATGCTAGCTAGGTGTGAAGAAGTAAATCTAGTGCTCAACTAGGAAAAATGCCACTTTATGGTGAAGGAAGGCATTATTCTAGGTCACAAGATTTCTCAAACGGACTAGAAGTTGATAGGGCCAAAATAGAAACCATTTCCAAACTTCCGCCACCAACTTCAGTCAAAGCCATTAGAAGTTTTCTAGGTCACGTAGGTTTCTACCACCGCTTCATAAAAGACTTCTCAAAAATCTTAAGACCTATGACTAAACTTCTAGAGAAAGACACACCATTCGTATTCTCTGAGGAGTGTGTTGAGTCATTCAATACACTAAAAGACACACTCGTTAACGCACCAATCATGACCACACCCGACTGGACACTTTCATTCGAAATCATGTGCGATGCAAGTGACTTTGCAGTTCGAGCCGTACTTGGACAACGCAAAGAAAAACATTTCCACCCAATTTACTATGGAAGTAAAACTCTTAACGATGCACAGGAGAATTACACCACAACTGAAAAATAATTACTAGCAGTAGTATTTGCCTTTGAAAAATTTAGATCATACCTAGTTCTTTTCAAAGCCATAGTGTACACCGATTATGCCGCAATTCGGTACCTATTCAACAAACAAGATGCCAAACCTAGACTCATCCGGTGGATCCTACTACTCCAAGAATTTGACATCGAGGTTAATGACAAGAAGGGAGCAGAAAATGTAGCCGCAGACCATCTTTCACGATTAGAATGTCCAACTCCCGAAGAACTTCACAAAGAAATTATCAACGATAATTTCCCACATGAGGTTCTCATGCACATTCAAGGAATCATAGAAGAAAAAGACGAAAGTCCTTGGTATGCCGACTTCGCAAATTACTTAGCTTGTAGGATCCTCAGAAAAGGACTTACCCATCAACAGCGGAATAAATTCTTCTCCGATCTTAAGTTTTACTTCTGGGAAAATCCATACGTATTTAGGATAGGTGCGGATCAAGTCATTCGTAGGTGCGTAGCAGGCAAGGAGGCCTTAGACATCCTCAAACATTGTCATGAAGGACCAACTGGCGGACACCACGGTACTGCCACCACGGTCAGGAATGTGTTTGATGCAGGATTTTTCTGGCCCACTATATACAAAGACACACATACTTTGATCCAAGCATGCGATGCTTGTCAAAGAGCCGGGAACATCTCATCAAAAAATAAGATGGCTCAAAAAGGCATTCAAATTTGTGAAATCTTTGATGTATGGGGGATAGATTTCATGGGCCCATTTCCTAACTCATTCGGAAATAAAGACATTCTTGTAGCAGTCGACTACGTATCTAAATGGGTAGAATCAAAAGCTCTTCCCACTAACGATGCTCGAGTAGTTGTACGATTTCTGAAAAAGCTATTCTCAAGATTCGGTACTTTGAAAGCCCTAATCAGCGACAGAGGTACTCACTTCTGTAACACCCTGATGAACAAGGTCTTAGCACGGTATGGGGTTCACTACCGACTAGCAACACCATATCACCCTCAGACCAGTGGGCAGGTAGAGGTCTCAAATCGAGGAATTAAGAGAATTTTGGAAAGAAGTGTGGGGATGAATCGCAAAAATTGGGCAGAAAAGTTAGATGACGCATTGTGGGCCATTAGGACGGCCTACAAAACTCCCATAGGAACGACACCCTTCAAGTCGTTTACGGGAAGACATGTCATCTACCAGTAGAATTAAAACACAAAGCATACTGGGCCCTCAGAGCAGTGAACTTGGATCTAACGTCCGTCGGAGTAAACCGGGAAGATCAAATTCGTGAGCTAGAGGAACTGAGAACTTTGGCTTATGAAAATTCATGGTACTACAAGGAAAAGACTAAACGCATACACGACGCTCATTTAAAAGGAAACAAAAAATTTCAAGCTGGTGATCGTGTACTGTTATACAACGGTCGTTTACGTCTTTTCCCGGGAAAACTGAAATCCCGATGAACAGGTCCATACGTTGTTGAAACAGTTTTTGACCATGGAACCATCCAAATTTCAAATTAAAACGGTCAGAAGTTCAAAGTAAATGGACATCGATTAAAACCATACATCGACGGTCCACTTAAAGAAGTTTTGGAGGTACTAACCCTCCAAACTTTTTAAGGGATTAAGGAAATAAGGTCTGGCCAAGACCTTCACAAAAGTAGGCCTTGTAAATATCCAAAAAAAAATATTAAAAAATTTGAAAAACCACGGGGGCATGCTCTCAAAAGCACGGCCCCGTGCCTAAAAGTGCGGGCCGGCATCTACGCTGCAAAAATCTCAGTCAGACTGGTTTGTAACAGAATTTTCAGAGTTAAAACACAGGGGCGTGCTTCAAAAAGCACGGTACCATGCTCGGTATCCTGTTTGGTTATAAAAGGCACCTTGTGTCATTGCATTTCTTGCACAAACCAAAACCAAAACCAAAAACCCTCTGAGAATTCAGCATGCCAACTGAGATGAATGAAGCAATTCCCGTTTCCCGACATCCGAGGAACGATACCCGCCATGTTTCCAAAACCGAGCTTCTTTTGAAACTTCAAGAGCTCGTGAGAGAACTCACCGAAATGAATGTCCTTGCTGAGATGCGTCTCTTACAACTCACCGAATCGGTGGAAAACATGAAAATGGAACTCCGAGACATCAACGAACAACTCCAGTTTCAAGTTCTCAGTTTCACGTATTTTCCACCACCAGGACCATTCGGAGGAGGAGAGTCTTTCGGGGAACTCTAGGAAACTTAATTTTATGCTTTTATGTGTAAACAAGTGCATTAAGCACAATGTGTTAGGACTTCGGGCTTAACCCAATTATTTTCTTTTTTTTAGGAAACCCGGGCTTATCCCGTGATTGTTCTAGGATCTTTAATTAATGAAAAGTAATTTTTAGATGACCGAACTTCCAAAATTATCACAATAATCGTCATTCTAAAAAATTTCGGATCTTGAATCATGTTGAAAATTGAAAGAAATTCACTGTGAATAAAAGCACGGGCCGTGCTTTCCTAAGCACGAGGCCGTGGTCACCCCAGAATCTTTAGCATGATACACGCTGACTCCGTACAATTCTCTGACTCAGAAACATTTATTCTTCTAGCAGCACGGGGCCGTGTTTCTAAAAACACGGTGTCGTGCTCAACTTTCCAGTCTCTATATAATGAATGCATAAATTCACTATTTCATTCACACCAAACACAAATTACCTAACTGGAAGGAAAACGGGTTGAATGGAAGCCAGTGAAGAAGGGGAAACAACATGAATCCTCCTTCCTTGAGGAACAAATCATGAGACTCCAATGCATCGTAAGAGACCAAGTTGAGAGCAACATGCAAACCGAGGCTCGAGTAGTCGAGCTGATTAACAAAGTCGACCTGCTTAGGTTCGAGAACTTCCATGTTGTGGATGGCCACCACATAGATGTGACTTCCAAACTTAACTTTTTCAACCGAGAACTCGTCACGTTCAACCAAAAGCTTGACGAACTTTTGGAAGCCAAACGAGCACCACCACACATCCAGGACTTGTTCGGGGGTTGTGGTCGTTGAAGTTCTGACTTCGTTTCGTGTTTAAGTTGTTCCCGCTAGTACTATGTGTTAGGATCGAGAGTTTTTGTTGTACTTCTCATTTCATCTATCTTTAATCATGTCTTTAATTTTATGTTTTAATGAAATTTAGGATTTTTAATTACCATGTTAAACTAACAAGAAAATAAAAACCCAGTAAAAACAAACCAAGCTCGACAAACAAAATAAACAAAACAGTACTGTCTGCACTAAGCAACACGGTACCGTGCTTCCAAAAGCACGGGGCCGTGTTTTTGGTGTCAGGGCAGTTACGAGTTTTAACTTGATAAAATAACTTTCTCCAACCACCAACCCTATTTTTCACTGTGTTCTGAACCAAGAAACCGCCGACCTTCAACTATTTTGCTAATTTCTTCATCTAATCTTCGATTCTAAACCTAAGGTATGTTAATTTAACAATTGCATTATTCAAATTCGTAATTCTAGGTTTAGATTAACCCTAAAATTGTTCAAATCGACCAAATCGAGTCAAAACCCGAAAAGGATATGGGTTATTATGCTTGATTATGATGAATAGATTGTTGAATGGTTGATGGTTAGGGGTTAATTGAAAGAAACAATTCGGGTTTTTGGTATTAGCATGAACACCGACACACCATTAAACCCAATTGATATAACCGGTTAGAAACGAGGGTTCGAGTCTGAGTAAGTTAGAAATCAATATTAAAAACACGAGCCGTGCCCAAAACAACACGAGTCGTGGTCAACCAAAAGTCAAACATCAAGGGAACTGAACCAGAAGCAGCAGCACGGGGCCGTGCTTCTGAAAGCACGCCACCGTGCTTTGTTCTCTGTTTCAGCAAATTGGAAATTTTTCATGAGTTTTGACTGATTTAAGTGTAAATTGCAGATGGCCGAGTATGGGGAGTTTCATGCATTCCTAGTCTTCGGAAACCGGAAGACTAAGGACGGATTGGCAAACGAAAGATTAACTTATCTCAATAAATGATATCCTGAAGCTCACTTCCATGGATGCGAAGAAACCCTCAGACAAGTTAACCAATGGAACCGTTATCAGAACATTGTGACGGGACCTTGGAGACGGGTTTTTAGCCAAACGGGGGATTCAGTGACAGAACTTACAAAAGAATTCCTAGCCTCATTCAACTTGAAGAAGAAAAAGTTTGACATGTGGGATACCAAGGCAATCGAGTTCTGATGTGGGGTTGTTTGGTATACAACTTCTGTTACTCAACTAGGAATTGATTTGGGTATTTACACAGCCGAGGAAACTGACACGGACATCTGGTTCGAGGCTAAAACAACCTTTACAGATGAGGGTGACGATGATGAAGCTGAAGCTGGTGCCATAAGGGAAGAGGCTTGGGAACAGTTGAGTTATGGAACATAAAGGTATAGGCTGAGCGTTTCAAAGAGCACAACACTGCGTGACCCGCTAATGAGGTACATCCACCGTTGGCTGAGTCATACCGTCACAGCTAGAGGTCAGAGCGAAGGGGTTGTCAACCTAAGGGATCTTTGGGCATTGTACCGCATGAAAAACGAAATACCATGCAATATCACTATGCTATTTTGCAAGATTTTCATGAAAAATGCCACTGCCCGAGGAAATACCCCGATCTTTGGTGGTCCCTGGATCTACATCCTCTACAGGGCCTATGGTGCAGACACAGAAGGAATTCCAAGCCCAGACTCGATAACTCTCAACCTTGATTACTGTGAGAGCATGCAAATGGTTCAGCAAATCAGCTCGGGTGTGTGGAGATTTTATGATAAGAACAACCAGGTTCTTATGAGATTTTATGAGAAGACCCGTCAGAGATGATGATACAGGATGTGCATGAGAGACGACAGTCACCGCCCAGACAACACCGCCGCCATACTTACCATCAGAGTGGAGGCCCATCTTCATCAGGGGCCGACCCCAGTCCATCACATGATAGCCGATACTCTCTGGAGGGTATATATGGACTAATCGATCAATTCTCAACTAACACTACCGCCTCATTAAACAGGATCAACGAGCAAATGGTTGCATCCAATGCACAGCGAGTAGCCGAGTACGAAGCAACGAGGCGAGAGATAGAACGATTGGGCTATCGCATGGACAGGCAGTGGGGACCGTTTGACCCGGACACGGGTATCTGATGATTGGCGGCACAGGTAGGTTGGGCATGGGCACGGGAACGGGTTGGTAGTATTTCATGAACTTATTTTGTGTGTTTTGAACAATTTACTTTTCATCGTACTTGTTTGTTTATGTTGGTTTGGATACTTTTATGGCCGTAGGTGCCAAAGACATTTTATTAGGAACTAATTTAGCCCGATAGGGCAAAGGGATGGATGATTCCATACCCAATTTTCAGCATTTTATGCTTGGTTGTTTGCGGATGTTTGTAGTGTTATTTTGCACAGGTACAAATACAGGAAAACGGACGAAAAACAGGGGACGCTCTGTCGAAATTTCATTAACCCGTAGGGAAGTAACTCTCCATTTTTACCCATAATTAGAATTTTTATATTTGCATGAATCTTGTCACATTGAGGACAATGTGAGATTCAAGTGCGGGGAGGGGAATTACTTGACCAATTGTCTGTTCAACTAATTATAAAAATTCTCTAAAACAAATATTTTTTTTTTTTGCAGCAAACAAAGATTATTCTAAACCTAAAAAGAAAAACAAGAAATTTTTTTTGCAAATAACCAGTCATAACATAAAAGTGAAAAAGTAAGAAAAAGTTTTGTAATATTGAGAATAAATTTATGCAAAATATGGCGTTAATACCCAATTCCTCCGTTACTGTGAGATAAAACCTCATGCCATATAAATATTTATCGGAAGCTTTGAGTGAGTCATACGTTTCGTGTGATTTAGAACTTGTCGCAATTATTCATTTTAAGACCGCATGAAGAGTTGTATAAGGAAGAAGGTAATACCTACACAATTCCATCAAACCCATTACAAAACCCGATCACTTTATCCTGTTTCACTGGTAAAATACAACACTGGTCTTTTACCGGCAGACCCTAAAGAACTGGAAATGCATTCTTTCGATTTCAATTTCCATTGCTGCATACACTTCACAAAACCTAGGTTGCCTCCAGAACTTAGGGAGAGAATCTTTCTCTTTAGCAATGAGGTGAGGAAAAAATGGCACTAAGACGAACAAAGGCCACCATTCTGTGGAGTTTCCAAAAACGCAATGAAGAGAAGAGAGAAAAGATATGAACGATGCTTAGGTTACGGAAACTAGTCCCACGAAGGAAGATGTAGAAAAAGTCAAACTCAGTCTCAACATGAATATACCGAACTATGAGAGTGGGGGCTATTAGGCTCAAAGCCGAACGATCCATTAGAGTTGGAAGTTATATTCAGAACAGGATTGAGGAAGAATTGATCCACATCCTCGATAAAACTGGTCTTGACGATCTGACCTTACATATAAATATTTATCACAGGAAAAGGAGCTAACCATTCAAGACATCTCAAAAACTCCCGACAAACAGTAGAAGTTGTATTTACCATTAACCCTTGAACCACCACAAAATACTAATTCTTACTCACATTAAACCCTTTTACCTTCTGATCTATGCAACCCTTCAAAAAGGTGGAAATTTGAATTTGTTACAAGCTTATTTATCACAGGTTGCATTTTGGCTAAGAGTGTTCACATACATACATCACAGGTATAATCAGATATAAAACCGAGTGTGAGTGAACATTGTGAGAACGTGACGTTTTGCATAAACGGAAGCTCATAAAAAACAAAAAAGTTCTCTCTCTATTATCACTAACATAAAGATTGGTTTTTTTGTTTCATCTTCTTGGAGCTCACTTAAGGGGTAGCTATAATCTAAATTTGTTGATTTTAGAGGATATTTATAAGAAGATTACTTGAGGACAAGCAATGTTCAAGTGTGGGGATGTTTGATGTACATAGAAATATACATTTTTCCGGCATCAAATAATCTCTAAAAACTGCAATTTCTATCTAATAACATAGCATAAAAGGCTACTTATCATAATAAAACATAATTTCAGGTGAAACCAATCCTCAAACGAAGAAACAAGCAAAAAGACGAAAAAAACAGAAGAAAACAAAGAAACACGCCCCTATGCCTCAAGAAACACGCCCCCATGCTTCTGATACAAGAAAAGACAAAACCTGGAAGCAAAAGCACGGGGCCGTTCCCAACATGCACGGGGCCGTGGACGGGAATACAGAAAAGACAAAGAAGAATTTAGCACATGTCACCAAAAACCACGGGGCCGTGCCTACCAACCACGGGGCCGTTGCCAACTTACACAAAAGACAAAACAAATCTGGCACATGTCATAAAAATGCACGGGGGCGTGCTCATCAAGCACGGGGCCGTGCCTCACCATCCAGATTGCCTATAAATAGTGGCTCATGTTGCACTCATTTGGTGTGCCTTGAAAAGAATTCTCTCCGGTTTTCACTTATAAAAACAACCACTAACACTCACTTTGAAGATCTAGTGAAGAGTTTGAAGGTTTGGAGGTCATCACCACTAATCATCATCATCAACTATCATTACCATCATTGAGAAGAAAGATTCATCTACATTTGGTTAGATTGTTCCAAGTTTAATCTTGTATTTGTTATTATCAATCATCTTAATGTCTATCACTATGCTCATTATGAGCTAAACTCCTTTTACCATCTAAAATCTATAAAGAAGCTTTGATTTACTTGATAATTAATCAAGACATGTGATGTAGTCTAGTAAAGTACATGTTATATTACAATTATCTTTTGATGAGAAATGTTTCACCATCTTAAATTACTAATTCAAAGTTGGTGGTTGTCAATTTCATTGACAATCGTTCATGATTGATTCATGTTCTTGAAAGATAGAAATACTTTGATACATTATCGAAACATGGATCCTTATATTGTACTTAGAAATGATGAGATATAAGTTATGGTGTATTTTTCTAAACCTTGGTAATCCGTAAATGGCTTTGCTTAGGATATCAAATTAGTTAAAGAAACCGTATGTTAACGGAATGTGTAATTATAACCTACTTAAATCAACCAAGGGGAGGTTGTGTGATGAACTATAACCACCCGAAGTTGTTAGAATTGGTATTTGAGAAATCGAAGTCAATCCTAATCTTTCTACTTTACGAAACTACTTGTCCACTTAAATTGACATCATTGAGATGGTATGACATTAGGAAAGGGTGGACTTTAAAATGCGCATACCATCTCCTTAGTGCCAAAGATGCTCACTTAAGGCTTAAGGAGCTATCTATCATATATTGCTACGGTAAGTTTATCACATGTCCAAATATTAATTATCAATGTTAAAATGGAGTGGATTCTTGATCTTAGATGGTAACCTTCGCATAATTGAACAACTCGTTTAGAATTTCTTATCTTGGTCACCTATATATATTATATAAGTATTTATATTTTATAAAAATTTGAAAATTTAACCCCAAAATGATTAAAACCTCCGATTAAAGCAAAACAACGATTTATTATTAGAAACCTTTGTGTCCACGGATCGATACTTGGTTCTTACCAATACTATTCTACATATACGATAGGCACACTTGCCTATTTTGTGTGTGTTTAGTCTTTGTATAAATCACTTTTATAAATTTAAAACACGATCTTGTGCAAAATCAAATCATCCAACCTCTTATATTTTACAAGCCGCACGAGCAAGCACATCAGAAGTTGACACATGTTCAAGAGGAAACCATTTATGAGTTGTCTAATTTGAATTCGGGACGTTTTAAAGCGTTCAATGATATGAGAACACAGTATGGTGGTTTTGAAAAAGTGGGTGCAACTAAAGGTGATTGTAAAAGTTTTAAACAAAGTTTGAATTGTATTATTGGAGAGTATGATGCTGAGATGATTGTTCAGAGATTATGTGCAAAGAGAAAATCTTCCTGTGATTATTCATTAGAATATGATGTGAATGACAATGGTGAGTTAATTCGTGTTTTTTGGGATGATGAGATTTCAAAGAGTAATTAACTTGTATTTGGGGATATTATATCTTTTGATGATATATTTAAGAATAACAAGTAAGTTATTGATCCCTACATTTTGCAAGATATTAGTTTTGTATTGTTGTGTGTTTTGTATGTATAAAATAATTTTTTTATAACTTTTTTATGTACATGTACAAGATGGTTTTTGTACCATTCACAGCAATTGATAACCATTGTCATAGTATGACTGTCGGTGTTGGATTATTAGATTCCGAATCTGTTGATTCGTACACATGTTTATTGGAATAGTTACTTAGGTCAATTTGTAGTGCACCGAAGGTTATAGTTACGGATCAAGACCCGACTATGAAGCAAGCTATTGCATTTGTAATTCCAAATGCAAGGCATATGTTATGTATGTGGCATATTATGAAGAAGGTTGCTGACACGGTAAAATAGAGTTTCGGTTGAGCGTTTATTTAGTTTGCCTTAACAATCACATGATAGTGTATTTAATTTAATTTGTAAGAGTTCTACAAGCGTTCTAACATGATAGTAATTGAACTTTACTATATGAGCGTTTTACGAGCATAACATGATAGTATATTTAGTTTATGAGTGGTTTACAAGCGTTTTAACTGTTTGCTTTAACTGAGCGTTTAACAATTGTTGTTATTAGGTGGGAGCCAAGCTATGTAATAATAGAGATTTTAAGCGTAAGATATGTGACATTGTGTGAACAGATTCAATTGGTCCTTCTGAATTTGAGGATAAACGGCAAACGATAATGGTTGAGTTCAAGCTTGACAAGAATAAATGGCTTATTGATATGTATGAAATGAGATTTGATTGGATTCCTGTTTTTTATAGAGACGGACCTTTGTTTGGATTGATGCGTTTGACATCAAGATCAGAGAGAGAAAACCATTTTTTTGGTCAAGCTACAAATTCTCAGTTAACACTTGTTGAGTTTTTCGACAATTTTGATTTTTATATGGAGATACAGAGATACAATAGCAGGCGGTGGGATCATGACAGTAGGTACACGTATCCTGAGATAGTAACATAAAGTTATCTTGAAGGGGAGACAGTTAGGATATACACAAGATCTATTTTTAATGATGCTCAAAATGAAATTAAAGAAATTGTTGGTGGTGTTTCACAATTCAAGGCTTCTAAAGAAGAAGGATGTTATTTGAGGTGAAAAATATGGGATTTTAAAGCATATGTTCTACAAATCTTGAAGGTCGTTTTGAGCGTTTAAAACATTTTTTTATCAGTTTTAAAATTGTTTAACATTCTTTTAGTTAACATGAGTATTTTTCATTGTTTTTTAGGTTTTGTTTAAGAAGGACGGTGAATTTGGTGAAGAGTCTATTGCGACATGCTCTTGCAAAAGATTTGAACAATATGGTTTATTGTGTCAGCATATTTTTTATGTCATGAATTTGTATCAAGTTAAGAAATTCCCGAAAAAATATATAAATGGTAGATGGAGAAAAGAGGTTGCGGTGAATATCAGAACAGTTCCAATATGATAGTTTGGTAATGATAAGAACATGTTGTTCAAAGAGATTTCAAGAGAAATAAAATATGCCGGTGAATACCTTATCAACAGCTATGTTACAGGTATCGATTAATTGATAAAAGTGAGAGATTAGATGAATTTGATGATAGAAAAAGCATATATGACTCGGTATGAAAGAGTAAGTCCTTCTAAAAGGGATAGATTTGCTGCTGTATTAGGATTAGAACAACCATCAGAAGTTACCGTTCGTGTGCCTACTGGAATAACTAGTAAAGTTCGTAGTTCACACAAAAGAATCAAATCAAAGAAAGAGATAGCCATTAGTTGAGCTGGGAAGAATTATATGGAATGTCAGATTTGTCATGTACCTGGCCATAATAGTAGAACTTGCAAAGCATTACAGCAGCAAGAATGAAAGTTTAGTTTTTTCACGGTAGATCTGCTTTATCATATCTTTTTTCATAGGTTTTGGTGTTTTACTATGTATCTTGAAGAATGTGCATCATATAATGTTTATTTTAGATAAGCGTATCACAAGCGTTTTTGTGTTTTACCGTATTCTTGAAGAATGTGCGCCATATAATATTTTTAAGATAATTGTATCACAAAAGTTTTGTTGTTTTACTGTATTCTTGAAGAATGTGCGGCATATAATATTTTTTTTTAGAAAAGCGTATCACATGCCTTCTAGATAAGCGTATTAAAAGCGTGTTTAACAAAGCGTTTATTTGTGATATCCCATAAAACAGCAGTACCAAAGGATCCCATAGCAAAATACCATTACAAGATCACATAAAACATACGAAGAGAAAAAACTAACATCATATCATCAGACCCCATCAGACCCAACTTTAGACTTCATCACTCCGCCTTCTTCATAATCTCATACCCAACTTCTTTGAAACTCATGTTATTTGACACCGTAGAAACCGTATTAACCAAAGCACCATACACAGAATCGTAGCATGAATATTGTTGTTTTGATAATACTCAACAATTTTCGTCTTGAACTCACTCTCTGGTTGCATCAGCACTTCTTTGAACGCATCAATCTTTTTGATTTTTCTTCACAAACATATTTTTTTGATTCTTCAATGATTTCACAAAGTTTTCATCTTTAGCTTTTTCAATCTCCAACCTTGATTTAACAATGCTCTTCACAGTTCTATCAGAAGAACAAATTTTTGTCTGTTTTAAGTTTTTTGAGTGTCAGTGTGACTTAATAACAAAAAGATGTTATATATATAGACATAAAATTTAATTTTTGTAGTTGAGTTAGAGTTATTTAATGCAATTAAGTTGATTGTAGGATATCGTCATCACATAAATATTTTCCATAGAAATTTTTGCACCTGAGTAGCCATAAATATAATTATGTGTCCAAAGAAAATAGTCCCGAGCGTCTTGCAAGCGTGGGAGACATACATTTAAATTTTTGGTATTTGAGATAGATTTATTTAATGTAATTAAGTTGAATGTGGGTATCATCGCAAAAATATTTTCCCAATTTTTGTCAAGTGAGTATCCATAAATGTAAATAAGTTCTTAATAAACTAGATTAAAAAAATAGTTTTAACCAAATACAGTTGTGAGCGTATTATAAGCGTGTGAACATGTGTTTCAACACATACTATTTAGTCAGTGAGTCTACATGTGTTTTGTCTTTTTATACCTTTTCTTTACTATTTTATCCGGAGCGTATTGCAAGCGTGGGAGACCTTTTTGTGTTTTTAGACATAAATTTTTGGTAGTTGAGATAGGAGAGTTTTTTTAATGTAATTAAGTTGAATATTTTGTCAAGTGGGTGTGTAACATCCCGAAATTCTAAAATAATATTTAATATATTATTTGTGTCGGGTGAAATAATTGAGTTAGTGGAACGATAATAATAATAATAATAATAATAATAATAATAATAATAATAATAATAATAATAATAGAATATGAAAGAGTAAGTAGGCGATTTAGAAGGAATGAGTTATGCATCAAAAAGGAAAGATGGGCCTTAGGACCATGGGCTTAAGGGAGTATAAATACCCCCTTAAACCCTAATCCTTTCCATTTCCATCCATCTTATCTTTCAAGAATCTCTACACACTCAAAACACACACACACAGACACACATAAACCTTCATTATGGCCGTGAGAAGAAGAAGAAGATCCAAGATCGAACCTAGCCTAAATCTTGATAAATCTTAACCCTACAAGCAAGATACAAGATTTAAGTTCATCACCAAGCTAAACCGTAACCTAAAAACGAGTAAAGGTATGTTCTAGATCTTTAAAGTTTATGTTTTTATGAACCGTTAGCCACGAAAGTAAACCCTAGAGTAGATCGGGTCTAGATAAGTCAAAAGTTGAAAACTTGATGATTAAAATGGACTTAACGAACTTACGGTTATGTACGGCTCGTTTAAAGAAACCCTAGATCTAGCTTAAACATTTTTGACCATAAAGGTCCAAGCTTTATGGCCACCCGGGTCAAGTTATGGCCGAAGACGGTTAAGGAAACACTTATGGGTCAATACCGGGCCATAATAAGGTGTTAGGGTTAAAACGAGTATAGATAATGATAGTAAAGGACTAAACCGTGACCAAAGTATTCAGCTCACTCGCTTACTTTATGGTATTCGATCACATGGTCGCATACAATAAGATAATTAGCTTACAATAACATGATTGCTTACAATGAACTTGCATACAACCATAAACTCGCTTACAATCTTGTTAATCGCATACAATGATGAGCTCGGTAGAATGCTTAAATCGATTAGAAGGCCGACTCGATTACAAAGAGCAAACTCGCTTATATTGTTGAATTCGCTTACCATATGATCAAATACAACTAAGACTCGATTACAATGTATGTTCGCTTACATTGAGACTCGATTACATTGCAATGACTCGCTTACAATGTGGTCATTAGCTTACAATGTGATCATTAGCTTACAATGTGGTCATTAGCTTAAAATGTGGTCATTAGCTTACAATGTGGTCATTAGCTTACAATGTGATCATTAGCTTACAATGTGGTCATTAGCTTACAATGTGGTCATTAGCTTACAATGTGATCATTAGCTTACAATGTGATCATTAGCTTACAATGTGATCATTAGCTTACAATGTGATCATTAGCTTACAATGTGGTCATTAACTTACAATGTGA
Organism: Bidens hawaiensis; assembly: GCF_021521415.1. Classification (NCBI taxonomy): domain Eukaryota; kingdom Viridiplantae; phylum Streptophyta; class Magnoliopsida; order Asterales; family Asteraceae; genus Bidens; species Bidens hawaiensis. Next base: position 170,666 of record NW_027497046.1, on the reverse strand, counting down.
TCATTAGCTTACAATGTGCTCATTAGAATACAAATGTATTCTAATACAAGGTATGCAAATATTCTAAGTAAATTGTATTCTAAAAACAAGACCATTTAGACCAGACTTAACCATTTTGACTGAAATATGAATAATATGATTAGGACAAGTATTGATACACGTGATTAATATACAGTTAGCAGAGCTCAGTTAAAGTAAGGAATAACAGTGAACGGAGAACGTAACAGAATCCAGGTGAGTTTCTAGCCCACCTTCCTTGTTATGTTTTCGGGCTGTGTGCATACTCGATGTGATTAGTAAATACACTTACCTTAAGAGGTAAGTGTACGCCTTTTATGATTATGTATGAATGAATGCTTGAAGGTGCGTGAACAATCTTCGGATATTGCACGTATTGACAAGGAGTATGATTGTTAAATGAATGATGTGAAGAACGCCTAGAGTGTTCTTATGCTACGATGTAATTGTTGTATATGTGAAGTATGTGTTTGCAGGTACATGAATGGTATGTGAGTTCTACGTCTGACGTAGTAGGTTAGGATGGCAAATCCCTCTAACTTCTGTTGGATGTAGACTTGGCATGTGATGGCGAAGTTAAGGACTGCGGGCCTTATACGTGATACGGATGATAGATGATAACGTAGTTAAGGACTGTGGGCCTTATACGTACTTTAGCTAGGAGCTGGCATAGGAAAGGACCGTGGACCTTATACGTGCTGCAATTATATTATGGTAGTATAGGGGATGACTACGGACTTCGTACGTGCTATGAATTATGTTGGAACAATAGGGAAGCACTGTGGACCTTGTACGTGTTGTTAATGTAGGATGGTATAGGGAAGGACTGTGGACCTTGCACGTACCATAAATGGTGAACATAGGTTAGGACTGCGGACCTTTTATGTGTTCACGACCTTGAGTATAGGTATAGACGGCAGACTATGAACATACTCTCGGTGGACTGAGGTAAGTGATAGTATGTATGATAGAAGGGTAATTGGTTAAGTATGGATATGTATCTTCGGATATGTATGTATGTATGATATGTGTATGTATTGTATGTCTCCTGATTAACTAGAACTCACTCAACGTAGCTGACTTTTAGCATGCACGCATGTTAGTAGAATGAGGCAGCTAGCTTGAGCCGACACATGGTGGACGAATAAGAGACTGGCATCCGAAGATTCAAGATGTTTTAACATTATTGACGTTTATTTTGAAAGACAGAAATGTTTGTAAGAAATGTTTATGAAGTAATATGTAACAATTAATGAAAGATTTAATATTCCGTGAAAGTTTTATTTAACTCCGATAGTTAAAACTGTGTTTATGAGTAAATCCAACGTCCAAAGTAGGGCACCAGGATCGGGGCCTTACAGGGTGGCCACAAATGTTATTAAATTCTTAATAAAGTAGATTATAAAAATAGTTTTAACCAAATACAGTTTTGAGCGTATTACAGGCGTGTGATACTTATGTTCTCACAGTTACTATTTGTCCCGTGAGTCTACATATGTGAGCGTCTTTCAAGCGTGTGATAATTATGTTTTCACACATACTATTGGGTCCGTGAAGCTACATGTGTTTTGTCTTTTTGTTCCGTTTTTACTATTTGATCCGTGAACCTTTTGTTATATATACACTATATTTGTTAAACTTATGTCTACATATTTCAAATTTTGTTTTTTAGTTCACAGTGGATGGTTGATCGTCATCATCATCATCGTCATCATCGTCGTCGTCGTCATCATCATCATCTTCAGCATCTTATATGGATGTTTTGAAGAAGTCGATTGAGGACCAGATCATAGTAGATAAAGCTTGTCTTGAAAGTCTAACACAAGAACTTGTAATGCTTAGCAATAATATGGATACGAGGGATGTTATTTCAAAAGTTCTCGTCTGAATGCCTGCTAGTACTATCTGAGATCTTGTTATGGTTGATTTAGAAAAGAAAGAGCTTGAGCAGTTTCAAGATTTAGGCAAGGCTATTCTTCAACTAAACTGCTCAATGAAATTAATGTTGGAATTTCTCATGTCACTATAATATTAGTGTGCGCGAGTGTTTTTATGTGGTAAGCGTTTTCTGAGCGTTTTTTATGTTTTATCCTGTAGTGATGTGTGTTTTGTATGTGTGTGTTGGTAATAATAATATATTGTCTGTGTTAAAACATGGATTCAAGTTTGTTGTTGCAAAATATGTTTCAATATACATAACAAACTGCTAGCATAAGACTATAGCATAGCATTTAAAAGAGAAACATTTAACATGTATGTTATAAAACATAACAAAGTTGTAAAAATGGTGGTTAGTTTGAAATCAGTCAACTTAGTTGTTGCCTTTTTTGAAGTTCAGCAATCAACTCCGACCTGGTTAAAACAGTTTTGTTATTTTCATGAAATTCCTGTTCCTTCTGGATAAGAGTACCTCTTTTCCGGTTTATATATGAGAGGAGGATTGCTCAAATACTTTGCCCTCAATTTTTTAGCTGATTTATTTTCTTAGCACAATCCTTGAAAAACTTGCACCCCCACGGTTTCTTCCCATCATATGTCTCCATGTGTCTCATAGAAAAAACACCACAATCTATTCCATTTTCGGTTGTTCTCCATCCCATCCTTAATCAATTGATTGTATCTATTTGGATTCGATGAGCAATGGGATGATCGATTCTCTAAAGATACATGTAAAAGACGTTTCTCTAAAAAAAATTAAAAGCAATTAAGTATATCACAAATTTATAATAGATATCGGAGTTGTATATTGTTGAGAGTTTGTTGAGCGTTTACCCGTATTTGTATCTTTCTTCAAAAAGTTTTTTGATCGCTTTTACTTTGTCTTCTAACTTTTTAAACTTTTCGTCGTCTGGTATTTCCTGATTTTCACTGTTGTTAAGTAACTCTATCACTCGTTTTTGAAGATTGAAAGCAACCACATAGAAGTGATCCTTTTGTAGAATTGGCACGAGGAATATAGCAACTTCCATAAATAATTTGATATCAAACATTGCCATGAGTTTTTCAATGTTGTCCATAAACACATCGAGTCTTTGTTTGTCTGTGTAACCACTTGCCTCATCATAATGGCACTTGTTTGCATAAGAATTTAATATAGATGTTCAAGTGTTTAATGAGTGTTCTATAAGAGTTTAAAGTTGGTAGATTAATTCATACCAGCATAGTGCTTGTAGCGAAGAACCTAAATGGTGAATCTGCAGATTTTTTCTTTTCTTCATAATTCATCAATTCAGTTAATGCAGAGGAAGGATCAAATAGAAACAAAGAATATTGTGAGAATGGTAGGAACAAATCTTAGTCATCCATATTTTTATCCTACGAATGAGATTTTGTAGAGAGTGAACTATAATTAATTTGTCATTGAAATGGGTATGAAGGGTATATTTGTAACTTCATAGTGCTTTTAAGTTTAGAAACCTCCTTCAACAGTCATTAATTACGTCAACTGTTTATAGCATAAGCCTTTGCTCTTAAAGTAATCCATATACATGAAGTAAAAAAGAAATGTGAGAGGTCTATTTTGTCAAACCTAAAGATTGATTCAATCTATTTTAATGAGCATGTGATTTAGTTATTTCTCATTTATGTTATTTAATTTTACCTTCTATACTCCAATTCTCCATCTCGTGTTGTTAAAATTGTGTTAGTTTTATTTCGTAAACCCTATGAACCCTAGTGTGTTGTTTTGAATGTGTTGTTATGGTGTGCTATTTTTGTGTTGTATGTTCAGTGCATTGTTATAGGTTTGTTAGTTTTTGTTTTGAATGTGTTGTTAGAGTTGTGTTATTCTTAATCTGTAAACACAATGAGTCCTAATCTCTTGTTTTGAATGTGTTGCATATGTATTTAAGTGTGTTGTTATTTGAAAATATTACATGGATGTGTTGTTTTATTTTAAGTGAGCTAAAAAAGTTACTGGGCTTTTACACCGTTTGATGTTTAAAGATTAGATGAAAGTGTTATGTGATTATGTTGTTATTTTTTATGTGCTACTATTAATATTAATAGAATATGTTGTGATATTTGTGCTGTTATGTATTGTGTGTTCATCTTATGAACATGTTCATGTTCTAAGAATAGATACACGTTAAAAAGGAGATTAATACATCTTACTTAAGAAATATCATATAAAAATTTTAACATATAAAAGTTCTATAAATAAAGGGTCAAACCGGTTACATAATTATAGGAGTTACCTAATAATAATTCTCAACAAATGTACATAGATACCCTTTATTAAAAATTGATTAAATGTATTGTGATTGGTTCCTACAATTTTTACATAAAATGTATTTTCTATGTTATCCATACTCAGTGAATGCATCCATTGCATTTGTTGTTAAATAAAGGCCATGACAGAAACTCTCAAAAATCACCTTAAATGATTCTTTGTAACCAGAATTGAAAGCCTCCTATATGTCTTCAAGACAAAAAAGTTATCTACTCTGAAATTATTTTTTCATCTTCTGGCACACTAGTGGATATATGTCAACCTCTCTTAAAAGATATGGCGATTGAAATGTAGGAAGTAATCTTTTATTTCTTTCTTCTATCACCAAACCTTTGTTTTCATGTTCTTGGACTGAAGAAACTGGAGATGTAATTTTGGGTATCATCTTTGAGGTTGATGTCGGTGTTACGAAATTTTTACTTGAAGACAAACCGGTGTCAACTTTTATTTCTTGGTTTTCCTCTTCAAGTTTACAAACTATAAAATAAAAGATAAGTCATTGAAATTTGTCTTTTATAAAGTGATTTTTGTTTTCTACCTCTGATTTTTTCAAAAGTTGCACCAGCCTTCATATTATCAACTAATGTAGCTGCAAGGAAAAGAAATATATTATAAGCGTTTTACGAGCGTTTATTATAGGTGAATGTAGACAAAAGAATGCTAACATTTTCTGATGGGACGTCTATTTTGTCTACTAATTCTTGAGACAGGCCGTCTTATCTTTAGATAGTTCGTATCAGCGTCTAAATAAGCAAATATGTGTCAAAACCGAACCTAACATGTCAACGCGCATATCTGACTTGTCCATTGCGAAAAGGCCTATAAATAGTGGCCATAATACGTTCATTTCGATATCTCAACTTCTTATTATCAAACCATGCACAAAACTCAAGGTTTGTTAGTGTTTTAAGGGTGTTTAGCAAGAACAAGCTAGGGGAAGTAGGTTCTATCCAGTGTCAAGCACTAATCAAGTATTCTAGTGATATCAAAATGAATGTTTGTTAGTAAGTTATAGCCAAGGTTTGTTAGTAGAAGGGTCCAAAAATAATTCTCAGGTCCTATTAAGCTTGGAAGTAAGGTATGGTACCCCTAACACTCATTTAAAGTTCGATTATTATGTTTAACCGAGTATCAAAGCTATTATAGATTGAAACTCAATATACACTACTAATAGAAGTTATATAAGTGTTTTTAAGTATGTACAGGTCTTAGAACACTTAAACGAGTTTCAAATACATGTTAAAAACATTTCTAGCTTTAATTGGCCAAAACAGTGGATTAAACGGACCATCTAGTCATTATACAGTCTGTCTCATCTCAAACTTTGATACGGGTCAAGATTCCAACTTTGTGATGGCTTGTTACACATATATGGGCCATCTCATTTTGATATGGATGAAAATTAAGTTTTGAACCTATAAACTGAACAACTACTTATAAAAAATGCTTGAAACGATAACACTAGGCCAATATGGTCTACAGTTGGATCAAGAAACAAGATCTAGGTATTTATGTAAACTTATTTATGATAGGTATACAAAAACAGGAAGATTATATGAACAAGTTCACTGAAACAGAACTGAATGGTGAATACGTTAACATTTTCAAAATCTGTAAACAAATTCATTGACCGAATAGAAAGGTGGATATGTAAACTTTTATAATACAAATTTATTCCAATGGGACGTACCAGTTGTTCGTCTAAAGAGTCAGAAAACATTTTCAAACAAGAATATGTTTAAATTGTTAAACAAATTATTTAATTAAAAAAGAGAGACATGATATATGTCATAGATTCGAAAGACAAATATATTGTCATCTTAAAGAGTGTGAAAACGTTTACAAAGCATAACACAAAATATAATAAAAGCATTCAAACTAAATGCACATATGTCTGGATCCATTTATAACTACCAAGTCTGTAGGCATGCTATGTGTCAGTCTCAAACCATATCTCCAACGGGCACAACTCCTGAAGATACTGCTGGCATGTGTGTGTATTTTAGTGATACGTTCCACCGAAAGAGCATATGCCCCATTGAGCTGTACAAAAAACTATGTCAATGATTCATCGGCATATCATTGACGTGCTGTTTTATAGGAAATCAGTAAGGTTAGATCCTACAAGATGATCAACTAGAAGATTGGAGATATAATCACTAGATGCTATCTGAAGACTAAGATATTTGAAATCGTAATCAATGTAAACTATGTTTTCCAAAAAGACATGTATTGTAAATATCAAACCGGTATTTAAAACCCAATGTTTTATAAAATAATATTTTATTAAAAGACTTAGGCAAAAAGAACGGAATTCTGATAAGTTAGCAAAGCTGGTACCAACTATTGGCCATACATGTAGGCCCCCGAGTGTAACATCCCAAAAATTTTTGATACAAATTTGGCAACTTAGGAAAGACAAGGGATCAAATATATTTCCAAAATTTGTGATTGAAAAAGTGAATTAAAAAATTCAGTTTGTTCTACATTGGAAAAAAAAAAGTGAGTTTGTCCTACATTGATAAAAAGATAAACTTGCGATCTCCTTATAATGAGAAGGGCTCACAATATAATGTTCTTGTAGGATAAGACACATGGTAGACTTAGAGAGGGTACGAAACACCCAATGTGCACGTGCATGGCCTCGGGAGCGGGCAATGATCGCAATGTGGCGCTTTGACTGCCCAGTTTGCACCTCGCACACTCGCCTCACCGCGAATCGCTTGGAGGTCGCTTTAGTATTTTTTTGAAAGTACGACCAAAAATGAAAATTTACGTTTTGGAACCCATCGCACTACGCAATAAGAGATAAGCCCATTGCGATACGCGATGGAGCCCCATAAAACCAAAGGTTTGGGCGGTGCATGTGACAGGTGGCATGCCACGTGTCAACACATGGCAGCACCCAGAATATGCTTAGTCATCTCGCGATTCACGATGAGTTGAGAATTCAACCTATGAAAGGGGGTGCACGTCTCATTCTAATCACATAACAAAACACACATTTCACACACACATACCTCGTAAAGCATTCTACAAGTCCCGAACCTCATAGTTCCAGCGGTTTGAGCACCAATACACGATATAGAGTAGAAGTGTTGTTCGTTCAAGATTAGGCGTTTAACTCCAAGCACCCATGTAAAGTAGGGGTTCTGCTTAAGTTAACATATATTTATATAGATTAGACCATAGTCAGGGGTATAACCCAAACACTAAACAAAATTAAGATTTCATAAGCTTAATCATACAAATGTTATAGTCAATGTATTGATTTTACATAAAAGGGGTATAGTCAAATTGATGTTTCTTCTTGAAGAAGAAACCTACATATATGTTTCTTCATGAAGAAGAAATATAACACATAATTAGTAAACAAACAAAAAGACTACAAGTCTAAATTTTTTACTCAAAGTAAAAAACGAAAGATTTATCAAAGTTTAAAGCTATCAAAATCCAGATTAAAGGTTAGTATACGGATCAATAGACGATCTGGATATTTGTATAAACCTATTTTATTATAGCTTAAGCGCCATTCATTTACAAACGTATTCAACCAGAATCACTACATCATGCATAACAGACAATTAAAAGTTGCTTATCTTAATAAATTAGTCAGTCAAATGTTAATATGAGATTGCGTGATATCTAAAATACAAGGTAGAGAATAAAAACAACTCAGACCGATTACACCTGTGTCTGGATCTAAAATGTTAAATTTCACGCTAACATGCTAAATGTCAGTCATAACCAGTTCTCCAACGGGCTACGTGGCTCAGAGAACCTTTGAATTTTGTATTTTAAGAAAGTGGTACAAATATTAGGATGGAGATATATTCCCGTTGAGATTGTTCAATAAAACTATCTTGTCCTTTGAAGATTTGTTAAATGTTTTTAAAGTTAACAATTCACCAATTTATCACTGACGTACTTTTCACTCATATTTCAGGGAATCAAGTTTAGCACAAGTAGAATAGAATTAGAGTCATTAATGGAGTTAGATGCTCGCAATATGAAGATGACTTATTTTTATTAATAAATTCTTGTAAACATATGAGACAATGCTTTGTGAATCAAATACACAAATATTTAATTCTTGAATATGTTTTCAAAATAAATTAATATTTTATTATCAAAAGAAGTCTTCTGCTAAATCAAACCCGCAACTCTGATATATTTAGAAAACATGTACCAACTATTGGTCACACTTCTAAGCACTAAATTCAGGGTGTGACAAGTTGGTATCATCAGAGCCATCGATTTTAGTGCGTTAGGTATACTTGATTAAAAGTATCTAAGCTTTAACCATTGAATATTTAATACAGATAAGTCTTAATCGTACGAATAAGATGGGAGTGAAATCCCATCCATAATCTACTATAAGAAGATGTCTGATTGTAATAGTCGTTTTAGCATAGGAGAATCAGTTCACTTACCATCAGGAGAAGGAAAGAGCTGCATAGGAACATCACGATTCCCTATTCTCATGTCAAGTGACGAGGATTCACTTCAAACAACAAAGAAGGAAGATTCTAATTCAGGTGATATTGATCCTAAGATCCTACTAGTTCGAGCTATTCTGAATCATGACACAAATGGAGCATGAACGAGTAGGCTAGGAACCGGTAATGCCAACGAAAATCGTAACATATCCAGGAATATACCCTTAAGAATATTTCAACTACCCAACAACTCAAGATCCCTATTTTAGCCACACCCGTGGTAAATATACTCCTATAAATTATTAGTAATCAGGAGCATCAAACAACATACAAAATATATTCAACTCATTATGAATTTCCAACTGCCAAGATAACTGAAACTATGCTCAAAATAGAACCAAAAGATGAAAGGAAGGAAAAGACGAAGGAGAAATAAGAAGTTCCCAAGAAATGCGATAAGATCAAGAAAGTGTCCTTTTGTTGGAAGAAATAGATAGTAGGAATCTTAATAGTTGTAACCAGAGTAGCTGTAGTAATGTTGTGCACTTTTGTAACTGCATCATAAATAAAAGATATGTTTTGATTTCCCAAAATATTGAACTTATCTTTAATTTATCGTAACATGTCAAGAAAAGAAAGCGCAAACTCTCAAAGTAATTCCTTCCATCAAATTTGGAAGTGAGAGAAACACCAACAATGAGATTAAAGAAAATTCTAGGCCAATATTTGGGCGGAATCCAAAGGATGACTATCTCCAATTTTTGATTCACTTACAAGTCAAAGTTAGTCAAGATTTAGCAAAGAAGTATGATTTAAAGTCAAGAAAGACAACAACAAACTCAGGGGGAGAGAGAGAGAGAGTCAGAAAAAGATTCTTGTGGTCCGCTTGTACACAGGGTATGTACTGACCAATTAAGACAACAGGGAGGTGAGTTGAAGATTTTCAAGAACCTTCACTTATCATCACCAACAAGATATTCGAAAAGTGATAAAGGGATCTATCACCCCATATGATTGTCCTAACATCATTCCTCAGTAACTGGACTAACACTTTGATCGTGCTTTATATGAGACAAACAAATTTAGTTGAGGATTAAGAAAAATGAGAAAGAAATCCGTCCAAAATGTGATAGAATCATTAAATGTTTCATACACAAATATATATCTTGTACTTGTATCATTTGTTTCAATGTCACTATTCAGAAGTTTCTTTCACGCTAAAGCAATTCTATTTTCATGTACATAATGTCAGACTTTAACAATCAAACAAATGATGATGAAGCTTCTAATAAAAAAAACAACATGAGATTTCTAAGCAATATCCGATCAAAATGCAAGAGATGATATATAACGCAATGATTTATCTAATAAATGCAATGAAAGAAGAATCGTACACAAAATAAAATCTCAGTTTTTAAGAAAATATGTTAGAAATCATCCATATCATAATCCTTCTCATCATGGTGAGAGTATTCATAGTTCCAATGCTAATATCAAGTTCAACCATAACATCAAGAACCAATTAGTAATCCAAGGTTGTAGTTATCGAGACTTCAAAGCCTATGTACCAAAAGAATTCAATTGCGACAAAGGTGCCATATCATCTTTACGATGGCTTGTGGAGATCGATTTCATTATTATTACTATTATCAGCAGATGTACTGAAACCAAAAAGATTTAGTACGATTCTCAAAAATTTAAAGGCGAAACTTTATAGTGGTGGGATACTCTAACACGTTAAAAGGCAGAGAAACCTTTTTTTAGTTGAAATGGGAAGCATTCAAAGAACTTATATTACAAAAGGTTTGTCCCTTACATGAAACATACCTTATTGAAACCAAGTTTTTGAACCACAAGGTGGTTAGCACTAACCTCAAGGAATACAATACTATGTTCCAGGAACGTCTAGACTTAGTAACACTCGCATTCAAAAAGATAACTTGTTACATTTGGGGATTACCTCAGGAAATTAGAGACATGGTAAGGTCTCATTTTCCACAAACCGCAATGCAACTATGTAGTTATACGGTTACCTCATGAACGACCTCATTAGAGACAAAGAAGAATATAAGATTGGTGAGGGAAAGAAAGAAAAAAACAAAGGGAAAGAAAACTAAGAAAACAAGGAGAGAAAGAACCAATTTAATATACAAGACCATACTTTAAGAACTACAACAAAAGACACAATGGGAAATGTATTAGACAAAACAACATTCCCAAAAATAATTCATCAGTCACATGTACCTTCTGCAAGAAAGTCGTTCATTTTAAAGATGACTGCAGAAGAAATGCGATTGTATGTTTCAACTGCGGAGAAAAAGGACATTGTAGCATTAAATGTCCAACAAAGACAAACACAACGAGCAACGCAAGTTGAAGCGATGCTAGGAAAGGAAATTCCAGAATATTTATGTTAAACACACAAGAACCATCTAGCAATCAAGAATAAAAGCAAACAATAATATGCCAAAAGAATATTAGAGATTCAAAGGCATTAGAAAAACTAGCAGATGAGTAAATTCTTATACATTATAGTAAACTCGTTTTCAAATGAGAAGTTTTGTAAATAGTAAAGGGTAATTAAGTCCCTAATAGATAAAGAAAAATATTAGCATAAAGATCGTGTATTTACATAAAAATGCTTATATTCATTTAAGAGGAAAAGAGATAGAAGATCTCATTTCTAACCAGTGTTCGAAGAAATAAAAGAGTACTTGTTGATCATAATCAATAATCTTGAAAGGATGAAAAGAACTATAAATCAAACACCACGGAATATTACTAATCAAGACGTTAAATGTCTTTGTGTTGAACTGAGATCAAGGAAAAACATTTATATGAACTTGGAAACATTCAAGAAAAAAAACAACATATAGTAAGAGGCATAAGAAATATGTCATAATATATAAAAAACCATTGGACAATGAATTCCACAACTCAAGTATGAGGAGTCGAAATTTTCATCAAGATCAATGATTTCGAGGATCAAATCTAGTTAACACCTAAGCCTGGCAATTTAGTCACGATACATGTATACACGGCATGAACCTACACGACTTTAACAGATATCGGGTATGGTCTTAACATGTTTCGTGTACTAAACCGCTAGACATGAACCGACCTGTTAATTTTTGTGTCTAAACAGGTAAAATACCCGTTTACCTATAAAGTACCTATTAGAACCTGATTCAATTTTTTTATAAATAAAATTATATAATAATATAATATGTTATATACCCTAAATAGTTAACCATAAATTTTTATACCAAACAACTGAACACGACACATATAACTCCAATCCAACATAAGGCGGACGGCGCACAAACCCACTCCGATTCTCCTACTCTCCAGCAGTTCAGTCTCCTCGTAGTTGTAGCGGCACCCTTGGTATTAACAGTTTCGTGTCCCTCAAGTCTAATCGTTTATACTTGATATTAACAGGTTCATGTTTAGGTTTGGGATACAGGTACATAAATGTGAAACTGTGGAGATAAAGGGCATTGTAGCACCGTATTTCCAAATCAGACAGACACAACGAGCAACGTGAGTTTAAGTGTTACTAGTAAAGGAAATGTCGGAATATTTATGTTTAACACACAAGAACCATCAAGCAATCAGGAAAAAAAAGCAAAAAAGAATATGCCAAAAGAGTATTAGAAATTCAAAGGCATTAGAAATAACTAGCAGATGAGTTAAGTCTTGGAAATTATAGTAAACTAGTTTTCAAATGAGAAGTTTGTAAATAGTAAAGGGTGTTGAAGTCCCTAATATATAAAGAAAAATATTAGCATACAGATATTGTCTTTACATAAAAATCTTATATTCATTTCAGAGGAATAGAGATAGTAGATCTCAATTCTGACCAGTATTCGAAGAAATAGAAGAGTATGTTTTGATCATAACCAAAAATCTTGAAAGGATGAAAAGAAGGATAAATCAAACACTACTAAATATTACCAATCAAGACATTAAATGTCATTGTGTTGAACTGAGATCAAGGAAAAAACTGTTATATGAACTTGGAAACATTTAAGAAAATAACAACATATTGGAAGAGGCAGAGGAAATATGCTTGACTATATCAAAAACCATTGAAAAAAGAATTCCACAACTCAAGTGTGAGTAGTAAAAACTTTTCATCAAGATCAATGACTGCGAGGATCAAATCTAGTTTAGCACCTAGGGTTGGCACTTTAGACACCTACACGACTTTAACAGGTATCAGGTTTGGTTTTAACAGGTTTCGTGTACTAAACAGGTAGACACGGACCAACATGTTAATTTATATGTCTAAATAGGTGAAATTAGGCATGTAAACGAACCGAACGTTCGGTGAACTGTTCATGAATTGATCGGCGAGAAGTTCGTTTATGTTCGCTTATTTAATAAACGAACGAACATGAACAAAAAGTTTGTGTTCGTTTAATTAAACGAACGAACACGAACGAACATGAACACATGTCCCGTTCGTTCATTTATGTTCATGAACGTTCATTTATTTATGTTCGTTTATGTCTGTTTATTTATGTTTGCTTATGTATTAATAAAAATAATTAAATATTATTTGGATGAGTCACTAACTTAAAGTTTTATATTTGTTAATTTTTGTTCATTTAAGTGTTTTCATTTATATTCGTTTATGTTTTTTTTATTCATATATGTTCATTTATCTTTGTTTGGTTATATTCGTTTGCATTTTAAACAAATGAACATAAACGAACACAAATGTTCATTTTTTAAATAAACGAACATGAACATAAATATTTGTTCGATTAAGTGTTCGTGTTCGTTTAAAGTTAAACGAACGAACACGAACATGCCCTTGTTCGAGTTTGTTCAATTTTTTTACATGCTTTAATTATTCAAATTGATAAATACATCGGTCTTAATCTCTAGGCTCTACCGATATTATTTGTGTTCGTGAACCGTTCGTGGACACATTAATTTCCTTAATGAACGAACACGAACATAAAATCTCGTTCGGTAAGTGTTCGTGAACCGTTCGTGAACACATTATTTCCTTAATGAACGGACACGAACAAGGCCATGTTCGTGTTCGTTCGGTTCGTTTATAACCCTAGGTAAAATACCCATTTACCTGTTAAGTACCCGTTAGTACCTGATTCGATTTGTTTATAAATAAAAATATGTAATAATATAATATGGTATATACCCTAAATAGTTTCCCATAATTTTTCATACCAAACAATTGAACACGACGCATATTATTTCAATCCAACATTAGGCGGATGATGCGCAAACCCGCTCTGATTCTCCTACTCTCTGGCAGTTCGGTCTCCTCGAAGTTGCAGCGACACCCCCGATACTAACATATTTGTGTCTTATCGTGTCTTAGCGTGTATACCCGGTATTAACAGGTTCGTGTTCGGGTTTGAGATAGAGGTACATGATGTGCAGTTGTCGAGATAAAGGACATTGTAGCACCGAATGTACAAAAAAGTCAAGCACAACAAGCAACGCAAATGGAAGCGATGCTAGGAAAGGAAAATCCGGAATATTTATGTTAAACACACAAGAAGCATCTACAATCAAGAATAAAAGCAAACAAGGATATGCCATAAATATATTAGAGATTCAAAGGCATTAGAAATAACTAGCAGATGAGTTAACTCTTGTAAATTATAGTAAACTCGTTTTCAAATGAGAAGTTCATAAATAGTAAAGGGTGGTGAAAAGAGGTGTTTGAAGTGGAGTAAATGGTGTATTAAATGAAGAATATGAGCATTCAAATTATAGGTTGATATGGCTTCAAAGAACGACCGTGCCAAGCAAGGCACGACCATGTCGTCATTTTTGTCGTACTGCAATAAATTTTTTCTGTCAGATCATACAACTCGAGTTAACACGACCGTTTTAAGCAAGGCACTGTCGTGTTGAGTTCCACAAAAGTCCAAATTTCACCAGTTTTGTCCGTTTCTCCTCTACTGAAGGCATGACCGTGTTTTGGGAAGGCATGGCCATGTTTTTCTTCAGAATCTGCTATCGTGTCTTTTCCTCTTGTTCTTGACAACATGGGGTGTGTCTTGGTTAACATGATTATGTCATGATTTCCTGATTGTTGTCTTTACTTCGTATGTTCTAGCCATGACCATGTCTTGATTCACAATGGGGGTGTGTTGAGTTTGTTTTCACCGTTTATCTTTGTTTTTTTGTAAATCAACTTGTTTTATTCCTTAGGGTTATATTTACCTATAGAGAGCAATTATAAACATTGGTGGTTATGTATTGTAGTATATTTTCCAAAATTATGCTTATTTGGAGATATTTTAGTGAAGAAAAGATGTATGAATTCTTATACATCAAATCTCCCTACACTTGAACATTGCTTGTCCTCAAGCAAGCTTTGAACAAACTTTTCGAAATAGCACGATCACCGAAGCTAAACATCCCAAGAAATTTCAAAAAGCCCCGGTAATCCATAAGAGCAAAAGTATGTTAGTATATGAATTGCTATTTATAACTATGGTTGTTGGGCTAGGTTAAATGCTTTATACTTAATCTAGTTGGCCTTGTGTTTTGGTTATTATGTAATACTAGAAACTTATGTTTTCGGTGGGCTATTGTATGGGCTTGGGCCGTAGGGTGTTTGGTGTTATATATACTTTGTAACTAGGTCATTACGTTAAGAGATCATTAGCGAACGGTGTGTGTGGTAGGGTTACATAGTCTTTGATTCCTATCATATTGTAATCGGTGTTGAAGGGTTTAAGTACCCGAAGTTTAATACAACGCATGTTTTAAAGTCCATCTGGTGTGATTCGTATTTCTTATTGTTTGTCTTGAATCATTTCGTCGTTAGTTTCCACCTAACAAAGGATTTATTGATTTCACATTGAAAGATCCTTGTTTTCATACTTACAATTGGTATCAGAGCCTATAGATCAATTCTAGGCTCGGTGTTGGTGATATCAAGGATTCAAGAGTGTGTTTTTGGTTGATGTTCTTTGGCTTATTTTCTGGAAATCAATATCTATGTGTTCTTCGTGTTCATCGGGTTAGGTTGAGATATTTTTGGGATATAATTGATTTGATCTATGAATTAAATTTAAATCCCTGAATTCTTGGGATAATATTTGTTACCAAGTTCACCAAGTCAAAGATTAATTGTTCTCAGAAACATTTTATTGTTCTCGACATCTTTTGATCGTTCTCGAGTGTCAAACTAGGATTCTCGACAACATTTGAAAGTTCGCAGGCAACAATCAGGGTTCTCGGCCATATTCGACCATTCTCGGCAACAATTGAACGTTTTCGGCTCAGATCAAGGGTTCTCGGGACTAATTGGGTGTTTTCGGCTATTGTGTTTTCTTTTCAAGTGTTCTCGGCTCACATACAGGGTTCTCGGGTTTAATCCAGTGTTTTCGGTTATTGTGTTCTCGAGTGTTCATTTTATTTTGGCCCTAGATATATTGAGCCATTGCTGATTGGACTTAAAATTTATACTAGACTACTGGACTGATTATTTAGACTTTTAATTATAATGGACCAATTAAGTAACACATCATCAAATGCTGCATTGCATCAACAGTTGGATTCCATTATGGGAACTGCTACTCATACACCCCGCCTACTGTCTCATGAGGGGTTTGTTGAGTGGAAGTTCAGGTTCGAAAAGTATGTGAAGATGAATGATGCAAAGATTTGGGGAAGCATTTTTAGGGGTCCTCAACCTATCACTTATTAGAGAGATAATACTAATGAAGTATTTGTAAAGCCCGTCGAACTGTACTGCGACTCGGATATTGAAAATATTGAAGAGGATGAGAAGGCTCTTTGAACTCTAACAATGGCACTCTCACCTGAAATCGCTCAAGGATTCAGAGAGCTACATTCTGCAAAAGCGTTATGGGCAGCTCTTATTGAGGTGTGTTAGTGCATAGAAATTTGAGACTGTGGATATGTTATCCTGGCATATGTCTGGATCAGTTATCCTTAGCATGTATTCCAAATCGGATCAGGATCAAGGATCCTCAGTACTTATTACTAATTAACGGTTGTTCTCATGTGTAGTCTTATATTGAGCAGGTATAACGGTTAGAAGACTCTGTCTATCTACTAACTTGCAGTCAAGAAGATATTGACGTGTCTGGATCAATTATCCTTCTGAAGTGTTCCAGAGCTATTTCAGGATCATGGACCCTAGGTATTTGGTGCTATTAATGGTAATTTCTTATATGAAGGCTGATATTTATCAAGTGTAACGGCTCCAAGACCTGGTCTACCCCCTATTTCGCAGCCTGAGTGATGGAGCACGTGGTCAAAGTGGAAGTTACGTTATTATTTTTTATGTATAAATAGAGGCTATGATCAGCTAGGAAAACACACTCAACACAACAACACACTCTGGTCACTACGAATTCAGCAGCATACACACACACACATAGCTTTCGTTGTAACAATGATCATAATCTCCAACCTTGTATCCTCATTTTTTATATTAATAAAGTGGTGATCGACGAGTTGTCATCACCCGGGGTTTTTGTGCCGGCGATCCTAACCAGATCAATGGTTTTTCCCCGTAACAAATCCGTGTGTTTGTGTTTTCAATCGATACATACTTGTTTTCATCACCATAGCACTAATCCTCACTAAACGAATTTGGATACATTATCCTTGGCAGATTTTTATCCAAAATAAGGTGTATGAGGGAAATGAGGATATGAGAAGGAGTCGACAGGATCTATTGCGAAAAAGGTTTAACATGTTCAAATACATTCTGGGAGAGTCTTTGGAGACACAGCTTCAATGATTTGTTACTTTGGTCACTGAAATGCGAAGAGCAAATATTAATCTGACACTTATTGAGACAAATAAAAAGCTGATAAACTCTTTACCACAAAGATCGGACCTGAATATTTCCGTGATAAAAAAGTCAAAGGACCTAGCCAGATTAACTTTCTCAGAGGTGATGGCAATCATTAAGTCATGCGACATGGATGACAAGCAACTTACCATAAATCGTGCTAATTCCTACAATGCGGTTGGCTATAGTGTTGCTTCTAATTATGCTCTCATATCACAAGATTATTTTTCTATGTTTAAGTCATCTCAAGGTCAATATTCTCAGCCACAGCAAACTCAGAACAACTTCTTAATGTTTAGGTCCTCTCAGGGTCAATTTACTCAGCCATCACCTCAGTCTACTCATGTGTTCTTTCAACAACCTGCTCCAGGAACTAAGTCTCAATCAATTGTTGTCTCTTCCAGTCAGTCTTCCACTCAGTTTCCTACTATTTCAAAGGAGACCCAAGAAAACATTGCCTTAATGGAGGTTTCATGAACTGCTACAGTGCTTTACTTGATGGAGATTTGGTTCAACAAGTCGTAGTAGCTGAGTTGGATCAAAACCATCCTGATGATGTAGAGGAAATGAATATATCTTGGCAAATAGCCATGGCTATGTTTAGAACAAAGAAGTTTACCAAGATAACAGGCAGAATCAACTGGAATTTTTCAGCTAACAAGAAAGTGGGATTCAATAAAGACACTCTGAGGTGTTATAACTGTCAAGAGCCGGGTCACTTTGCTCGTGAATGCACGAATCTTGCCAAGGAGGTAAACAGGGAAAAAGCACTGGTTCTGGTAAGTAGTGCTAGAGGAGAAAATGCAGCTGGTGTTAGAGACAATGGGCAGGGATTGGTGGCTAAACAGTTTGATTTAAATGACCAGATGGCTGCACTTAACATAGACTATCAGACTGCGAACCTTGCTCAGATTGATGCTGCTGAAGAAGAGAACGATTCAGAGGAGCTAGTAAAGGATCTTCAGTTGGCTTTCATGGCCTCTACTTCTCATAGCTCATCTGAGGTAAGTTCTGAATTTTGTTCTCAACCTTGCATTAATAAGGTAGAATTGTATAGAATTCACAATAGTAATCTGATTTGAGAAATGAAAGGCGTAAAATATGAAAATCTTTCCCTCAAGAAACTTGAAAGCTTTAAAAGATAAACTAGAAGCACAACAAAAGGATTTATCTAAACTTCAAACAGATTTTTGCGTAAAATGTTGTCACCATTTAGATGTAAAACAGAAAATTGCCGAGCTAACTGCCGAGTTAGACGCTTCTAAGTTGGAGATTGAAAAATTAACCAACAAATTTGAAAACGCTGAATTCAACTTTAAGAAATTTGATGCCTCTAGTGCTGTTGTTGAATCCATGATTGAAAAACAATTAAAACGGAAAGAGAACAAGGGTGAGGGTATTGGGTACATCGTGGTTCCTCCTTGTAGGTTCCCAGCCGGATCTACACGAGATATCGCGTTCTACGTAGGTGCGGAATCCCTACGTAAGACGTTACGAGTATAGAAAACAATACGATTAACACACGATATGATAATCAAACACGTTGTATACCAACCTTAAACACGTGATACGAAGATCACTTGATTACAGACTCTCTCTCGAATACTCTCTGTAAAACTGAATGAATAATTGTCGAATAAGCCGTAACAGATGGCTTATATAATCACGACAACTTCGCCTGGTATGTTCAGGCGAAGTTGTCACTAACTTCGCTTGTCTAACAAGTTCGCCCATATCAGCGAACTTGTTAGCAACTTCGCTTATACAAAACATAAAACATTACAAACGCGTTTACAGACACTAGACACTGAACTACTGACATCATGCACCAACAGACTCCCCCTTGGCAGTAGCTTCATCTCTTTATCTTCAAACACGTGTCTTGTAATCTTCAACCTTGTATCTTGCACGCATGCACTCCTTCTCGAACACAAACAGAGACAACTCTTTGATATTTCCTCGCTTCGTCTTTCCAAGCAGGAATATAAAAGATTTTCTTCTCATTGAGCACCTGCATATCAGCTTGCGATAAGTTTACCAAATGCATCGGATCGTAAACTCTTAGCACCTCTTGTTCATCCTCGTCTTCCATCACTGCCTCAGCTGTCTCACAATCTACAAACCACCACTTTAGGTCTTTAAGCACATCCTTGGGCATTAGTTTCATCGGTACTTCATTAAGGCACCGGATCGGTTTATACTTCATAATCATCCAAGGTTTTCCGTCAGCTCTCAAACCTCTATCCTTGTCTTCAACAAGTTTTCCCTTTTGTGGTTTTAACAGCTCAAATTTCTTCTCTTTTATACTTTCTTTCCATACAATTTTCCCAATAACTCTAGCCATATTATCGTCACTTCGATTGATTAACCCCAATCTGGCTAAGTCTTTCACTTCACATTCCGGCAGTGTATTCAACGATCTTAACAGTCTTTTAAAATACTGAACACCGTCATACCTTTTAATCACGAAGAGCCTCAACTGCTCATCATAGATCCAGCAAATAATCCCTTTCTTCGCTTCAGCATAGCCTTTAATGTTGTAACTTTTCTTAAACATTGTAGGGACCGCCGGTTTCTTCGTTTTGACGAACCACTGAGCATAGCCTTCCTTCCACCTAGGCTGCTCTTCCCATTCTCTTCTACTATCTCTCCCTCTTCAATCTCATAATCAATCACAATATCTTCTCCAATCTTCTCTATCACATCACTCGATAATACATCATCATCACCAACCAAACCATCATCCATCTCCTCTACGTCCACCACCACCACATCATCACCACCAGCTGCAGTTGTCGACTCCCCCTGAGTTGTGGAAGTTCCAAGAGCTTGATCAGTTCTTGGTAGCTCACCACCTGCATCTTTCGACGCATTGGGATCATCGTCTCTATCATTCCTTCTCTTGGTCCTCAACTCATCACCACCAGCTGCAGTTGTCGACTCCCCCTGAGTTGTGGAAGTTCCAAGAGCTTGATCAGTTCTTGGTAGCTCACCACCTGCATCTTTCGACGCATTGGGATCATCGTGATGAAACTGTTTGACCTTAAAACTTCTTTATATAGGGCCACAGATGTATCGGCGAAGTTGTGGATAACTTCGCCTATCAGGCGAAGTTATGCCGAACTTCGCTGATATTAAAATTTTTCAAAACAAACCCCATAATTTGAACAATTTGCAATTAAGTTTTAAAACATCCTTTAAAGCGTTAAATGAAACGATCAAGACCAAGTAACCAGGTATAAAATCAAACAATTACAAAAGTAACAAAAATTTGAAAAATTAAAGTACACGGGATCAAATTTCAGTCTCGACAGGGACTACCATGTTTTAGAAAAGATCCGAACAGGAATCATACTAAATTCGTGACTGTCACACAGATCCGTGTTCAGCTGTATTATGACATAAAGAAACAGGTTGTAAGCAGGTAATCTACTTAAAATGGTTTTCATTGTTTCTGTGATACGAGTTAGGTTCAATTAAACTCAAAACTTAAGTGGGCAACAACTCAGAGATTATGATGCCTCCTATCTATTCTCAAGGCGTATTCGGCTTTCCCCAAGTCACCCCGAATTAACCTCGACCCGTAGTGTCTGATTAAGTAGTAATTACTCTTCGATCTTAGGCTATGTTTCCCGTTCACCTTCTTGTGTCTTGATTGATAATCATTATCATTATGAACTCTAGAAATTTTTTTTTTTTTTTTTTAATCTAAAATGTATATACACAACTTCAAGTAGAAAATAACTGCAAGTTCCGAATCTGGATCACTGCAGCGTCTTGACACACTATCTTCACGGGAATCAGAACACTCACGGGCTCGTGTATGACTGGGTAATCGCTTTTCTGCCTATCATTCGGAAAGATATGTATGAAGACAAGCACAACTCTTAAGGAGTTTCCACACTATCTTGACACACTATCTTCACGGGAATCAGAACACTCACGGGCTCGTGTATGACTGGGTAATCGCTTTTCTGCCTATCATTCGGAAAGATATGTATGAAGACAAGCACAACTCTTAAGGAGTTTCCACAAAAAATCGAATAGATTTAGTTAGTATCACTTCTACTTTTACGCAACATAAAAAGCTACCATGACATACAATGACTGTTCTAAAGTCTTTTAAGCCTAATAACTTCACTAGTTAAGCACACAGAATCAGTATATCTATCATTTTCCAAGGTTGGATCAATTTTCTGTTAAACATAGTAAAGTAACTTCTTACGAAGTAGTAGACTTGAAAAATAATTTCATCTCCCGAAAAATAATTTTAACATCAATCGCCCCGACCAAAACAAAGTCTTCAGGTAAACGGCTATCCCGAAGATCCAATGGATCAGCTGGACCGACCACATACAAGTATGTGTCCTTCTAACTAAGTATATGATCGACTAATTTTCAACGAAAGAATAAAAACACATCATAAACCGCCCCGGTCACTTTCAGTCATCTGGTTAATGGCTATCCTCATATTCTACAAGTAGAAATGAGGACCAAACATATCCGAAGAAATGTCCATCAAACTAAGACAACCGACATAATTCTAAGCGATAGTGACGTTTTTTTTTTTTTTTTTTTAAACAAACATAGAAAGCACGGTTACTCGGGATTGATCATCCCATTCAGCTCAACAAGGTTTTGAAATCTAGATTTGTCAAACGCTTTCGTGAACAAGTCAGCGAAATTATCTAACGTATCAACCTTCTCGAGCACAATCAGTTTCTTCTCAGCACAATCCCGTATAAAATGATGACGTATGTCAATATGTTTAGTTTTACTGTGCTTTACGGGATTGTTAGTTACTGAGATAGCAGCTGTGTTATCAATGCAAATAGGAGTAAGTGAGAAATTCAGACCATAGTCGCGCAACTGTTGTTGAATCCAAAGAACCTGGGAGCAGCAGTTGGATGCTGCCATGTATTCTGCTTCACAGGTTGAAATTGCGACTGAAGTCTGCTTCTTGCATTGCCACGACACCAATCTGCCACCAAGAAACTGACATCCACCAGTTGTAGATTTCCGACTCTGATTGCACCCTCCATAATCAGAATCTGTGTAAGCGACTAGCTCCAAGTCTCCTCCTCTCGGGTACCACAACCCCAGCTTCGGTTTGCCCTTGAGATACCGCAGTATCCTCTTCGCACCCTTCAAATGAGATTCTTTTGGATTTGCCTGAAAGCGTGCACAAAGACAAACAGCAAACATTATATCAGGCCTAGAAGCAGTTAAGTACATTAAAGAACCTATAATAGCCCGATATTGGGTTGGGTCCACGTCTGCATCGTTGTCTGAATCAGCACCCAATTTGTGATTGACGCAGACTGGAGTATCATATGGAGTGCTGTCCTCCATCTTGAAGCGTTTGAGAACATCATGGACATACTTTGTCTGATGAATGAACATCCCGTCTTTCTTCTGATCAACCTGCAATCCTAAAAAGAAAGTTAGTTCACCCATAGCACTCATTTCAAATCTCTTCTTCATGACGGCCTCAAACTCCTGACACATGGCGACCTTTGATGCAGCAAAGATAATGTCGTCCACGTAGACTTGCACCAGCAGAAAGTCGCTTCCTTTTCTCTTGAAGAACAACGTGCTATCAATCTTACCTCTTTCAAACTCATTCTCAAGCAAGTAATCGGATAAGGTTGAGTACCAGGCACGAGGTGCCTGATGTAGTCCATACAGCGCTTTACTTAGCTTGTACACGTGATCGGGAAAGTCAGTGTCAGGAAAACCCGGAGGTTGCTCAACGTACACAACCTCATCGACTTTACCATTTAGGAACGCGCTCTTCACATCCAACTGAAAGACCTTCATCTCCTTATGAGCAGCAAATGCCAAAAACAGCCGAATGGCTTCCAATCTTGCCACAGGAGCAAACACCTCATTGTAATCAATCCCCTCTTGTTGATTAAAGCCTTTAACAACCAGCCTCGCCTTGTTCCTGATAACAACCCCTTTCTCATCTCTCTTACATTTGAAGACCCACTTCGTGCCTATCGCATGCACATTCTTCGGTTTTTCAACCAAATTCCATACTTCCATTTTCTTAAACTGAGCTAACTCTTCTTGCATGGCTTCGACCCACGAGCTGTCCTTAAGAGCCATTTGATAGTTCTTTGGTTCAATCTGGCTGATGAAGCAGGTGTACAAGCATTCGTTGATAATGCCTGATTCTTTAATGCTTGTATAAACACAGGTGTGCTCATTCAAGCTTTGTCTTGTTTGTACACCGGCGGACAGATCACATATCACGTTCTCCAAAGGGTGATTTTTGTGAATTCTCGTAGTCGGAACCGAACTGACATTTAGATTATCTTCCAAGTTCGAAGATAGCTCATCCATGGTTGACTGAAGTTGAGAGTGAAACGGATTGATGAATTCCTCTTCAGTAGAGGCAGCAGGGGCATTGACAGCATTTGACAAGGAAGGCTGACATTCATCATACTGTGGTCTTTGCACCAAAGTGTCTTCCTCATCGCATATCATCTTCGTAGCAATTCGTTCCTCATCTTCTGCAAAATCCAAATAAGGCATGTTAAAAGATTTAAAAAGTCTATCATAGTCAAAAACCCCAGCGGGTCCCGTGCTTGGTTTTGGTGATTTGTAACTTGTGATATCAGTGTTACACACCACCTCAACCTTGCTGGTCGATGTATTAAAGACCCGTCTGTTGGGAGTCCCAACAACGTATCCGACTAAGATTCCTTCGTCGGCTACTTCACCAAATTTTGAATTGGTCTTTAATATCGAACACGGGGACCCGAATGGTTCAAGACCACTCAAGTTGGGCTTTCTCCCATGCATTAGTTCATAACAGGTTTTATTTAATATTTTAACATTTAACACTCTATTAAGGATATAACAGGCTGTTGCAACAGCTTCAGCCCAAAACACCACAGGAAGTTGCGAATCAGCCAGCATGGTTCTGGCTCCTTCAATTAAAGTTCTGTTCTTCCTCTCAGCCACTCCATTTTGTTGCGGAGTATACGGTGCGCTGTATTGGTGTTCAATCCCCTTCTGTAGGCAGAAGATCTCCATCTGATAGTTCTTGAATTCAGTCCCATTGTCACTCCTGATGTATTTAACTCTTTTTCCCATAATGTTCTCAACTTTGGTAATCAAATTTATTACCATCTGAACAGTTTCATCCTTCGACTTTAGGAAATATACCCACGAGTATCGAGAAAAATCATCAGTAATCACCAAGCAGTACGATGTTCCCCCTAGACTTTTTACATTCACTGGACCAAAGAGATCCATGTGAAGTAGGTCTAGGGTACTGACTATTGAGTTGACCTTCTTGGTGTGATGGGATTTCTTGTGTTGCTTTCCCTTCTTGCATAATAAGCATTTGTCTTCGAAGTTGAAATTCTTCAAGGGAACCCCCCAACACAAGCCCATTTTTGACAAGGTAGTTCATCTTACGAAGATGAATGTGCCCCATTCTCCTATGCCATAATTCGGACTCTGATTCAGTCGCTTTCGACAAAAGACACGATTCTTCAGTGGCCATTTCAGTAGACCTCATATCCATGATATACGTGTTCTTCACTCTTGGAGCCTTCATAACAATCCAGTCCTCTGGTATCTTAAAACCAGGATACAACACTATCACCTCATTCTTCGTGAAATGCACGGTATAATCCTTGTCACAGATCTGCGAAACACTCAGCAGATTGTGCTTCAGTTCTTCAACAAAGTTAACTTTCTCTAGCGTCATCTTCCCGTTAGTCACAGTCCCAATTCATGTGATCTTTCCACCGCTCTCTCCTGCGAAACTCACTCTACCACCTTGAACAGGTTTCCAGTCTTGTAACAATTTCTTGTTACCCGTCATGTGCCGGGAACAGCCGCTATCCACAACCCATTGATTGTTGGCAGCCCTGTTCAACTGTTCCTGCACGATTAAAGTAGATTATTAGAATCTTGGGACCCAAGACCTCTTGGTCTTGGGTCGATACATCCCGTACCTTGGCTGTCCAAAGTTAGTATCATAATCATTTCTGTGAGTCCTAACAGGATACCTTCTTATGGATTGTATATGAGGTCATCCAAACCGTCTTGAATTAAATAAATTATTAGTTATGGTTTGGGTGTTACCAGTGAAAAACTGAGATCTATTTCTTTGAAAACCTGGATTAGTCCATTTTCTGAAATTCGATGGGTTTTCAGTTTTATCATTAAATTGATTACTGTTAGCTCTTTTCTCAGATTTTAAAGGCCTTACACCTCTGAATTTTTGCTTCAGAGGGCAATCAGCAACAAGATGTCCTTATTGATTACATCTAAAACAACACCTGTTTTCAACTTTCTTATCAAAAGTTGTCTTAGATGTTGAGGCTGTATTACTGCCCGTTTGTCTCACATATGGTGGGACATACGGGTTTAGTGGAGACTTCTTTTCAGATGTTTTCTTTTTCTCTCCACTCTTTGGTAACACTTCCTCTTGATTTGTCTCACTCGACTCAGAGGATTTGTCCGAGTTAGATGAGACAGGACTCGGAGCAGAAATCTTAACACTTGCGACAGGCTTACTAACTTCTTGTTCTTTAGTAGTAACTGGAACTGGAACTGTCTGACCATAGTCAACATCGACAGATTTCTGATTACTAGGGTTATAAGTGTAATTATGATTGAAAGGTGGTGGAACTTCATGATAACCAATTCCTCCCCTTTTTGGGGAACCTTGATCACTAACGAGGTGATCAAGTTTAGCGGAGGAATTTCTGAAGTGCTCCAGTTTCCTGTTAAGTTCCACCACTTTTACCTGGTGATCAGCTATCTGTTTTTCTCTTTCAGCTATTAGTTTGATTTTATCTTCTAGAACCTCATAGCTAAGATCAATCATTTTAATTTTTTCAGCAAGCTTTGCTTTAAGACTTTTAATATCTGTTTCACTAGCTTTAATTTTTACTTTGTAACTATTTTCTCTAGCTTTAGTGAAATGATGATCTTCTTTTAAAGTTTTATATTGCGCATCCAAACTAACAAACTGATCAATTAGAGTTGTCAGTTGTTCAGACAGATGTTCACACTTAGTACAAGGGAGTTCGGTACTTACCTCGGAGAGCTGGTCAGCTACATCTGCCATGTATGCTTCATTTTCGCCAGTTCCCTTCTCACTATCTGCATTTTCGATGTTTGCCAAGTTGGCCTGTTCAAATACTTCTTCAACATGCAGATTCCAGTTGTACTCCTCGTTCTGTCTGGAAATCATGGCTCTATACTCATTACCACTACCACTTTGCTGTGTAGATCTGTTCTGACTGCGTTCTACACGTTCATTCTGCATTCTTTTGCAAAGTGGCCATTCTGCTGACAGATATAGCAGCGAACCTTCGTCTTATCAAACCCTGGCCTCTCACCGACAAACTTCCTGCCAGTCTTCTTCATGAACCTTTTTACCCTTCTCACTATCATGGCCATCTGCCACTGCAGATCCATCTCCTCCAGATCATCAGCATCGATCTGGTCATAGTCTTCATCCAAAACAGCAGGATCAACGATCTTACCCTGAATGTAGTCTCATACGAAGCAATAAAAGATGCATAGAGAGCAAACTGCTGTTCAGCAGATTTGACACTCATGGGCATCTTCGAGTAGTTGTTGTTTGAAACACTTGGGGAATAACTACTCTTGGTCGCTTGAGGTTGAGAAGCATTTGACCCTCCAGCTACATAGCACACATCACCGTTCATGTTGAGAGATACATGTCCCTCATGTGTTGAGCTCGCGCCTGACTCTCCCTTAGGGTAATAAGCAGATGATTCCGTTTTCGAACTTGATCCTGAGTTAACCTTTGCACCATACATACCCGGATCTTAAACCTGATCGGTAGGTGTCTCCTTTCGTACCATGTTCAGTTCAAATGTTCTTAGCTTGTTAACTGCTGTCTCCAGGTCATAGTCAGCAAAGTCTTTAACTTCTCTCATCAACACAGTATACATCTCCCATTTTGGTGGGAGAGCATCAAGAAGCTTCTCAACAATCTCATCTTCTTTGTATGCAATTGAATAGTTGCTGAGTTCAGTCATCAGATGATAATATCTAGTGATGATATCATCAAGTGATTCATTTTTCAGATACTTGAAGACCGAGAATTGGGTTTTTAGAAGTTTAATCTTCGAAGCACGAATTCCCACATTGCCCTCAAAACGGTTTTCAAGAGCTTCCCAAAGCTCTCTAGCAGTCTTGTACTTTCTGAAAGTGTGCAGAATCTCTTGTGGAAGAGCCATTGTAATTGCTGCATGAGCTTTGCTTTCGGCTTCATACATTTTCTTCTCTTCATCTTCCATCTCTTTGTACTTCTTGATCTGATCACGACCTTCATACTCAGTAGTAGGTGGAATGTAACCATCTTGTATACACACCCACATCTTGGCATCTTGATACTTGACATATTGTTCAAAACGATCTTTCCACGCTACATAATCCGTTTTCTTAAGCATCTTGGGTGCCTTTGTAGCCGAACCTGCTTCTACTTCCATCTTTACCAGTTCAGTAATGTTTATCGAAGACATCTTTCTCAAAACTCAAAGAAATCCGAATATCAAAAAATTTCTTTTCAAACAGCACTGTTGGCGAAGTTGTGGATAACTTCGCTTAAAACTTAACTTCGCATGAATCTGAAACTTCGCTCACTTTCTTAAATTCGCCGGATTGGCGAACTTGAGAATAACTTCGCTTAAGTTGAGCGAACTTGGGAGGTAGGCGAAGTTGTGGGTAATTTCGCTTGAAGTAAGCGAACTTGAAGAGGTAGGCGAAGTTGTGGATAACTTCGCTTAACCTTATATCTTCGCCGAAACCCTACTAACAGTGACGGCAACTTCACCTGATGAACACGAAGCTTCTGCAGATTAGATTTCTGGGTTTTTAGAGGTTTGTGAAGGTGTTATGGGTTGTTTAAGCTTGTAGGAGGAGAGTATAGCACAAAAGCTCAGAAAACTCGTCCCGCGAATAGTCGAACGGAACGATTTCTATACCCGCGTGATAATCCCGAACCACACAATCGAGTAAAAGCTCTGATACCAATTGTAGGTTCCCAGCCGGATCTACACGAGATATCGCGTTCTACGTAGGTGCGGAATCCCTACGTAAGACGTTACGAGTATAGAAAACAATACGATTAACACACGATATGATAATCAAACACGTTGTATACCAACCTTAAACACGTGATACGAAGATCACTTGATTACAGACTCTCTCTCGAATACTCTCTGTAAAACTGAATGAATAATTGTCAAATAAGCCGTAACAGATGGCTTATATAATCACGACAACTTCGCCTGGTATGTTCAGGCGAAGTTGTCACTAACTTCGCTTGTCTAACAAGTTCGCCCATATCAGCGAACTTGTTAGCAACTTCGCTTATACAAAACATAAAACATTACAAACGCGATTACAGACACTAGACACTGAACTACTGACATCATGCACCAACACTCCTCCATATAATGACAATTACACTGGGCTTCCTCTTTCTAAAGGTGAGGAAGCAAGGGAACCATTCATGTAGTACAGCAGGACGAATGCAAATGGAAAAATGGATCATGGTTCAGTCAAGCCTACTGAACCAGCATTGAGAGTGAATGATACTATTGTGCTTACTTCACGTGTAGATGAAGTTGTTATTGAGGATTGGACTGATGAGGAGGAAGATCAATGTGTTTTAACTAATAAAGAATTTAATTCTACTCTATCTTTAAATTTTCCTGTTTTTGATTCTGTTGCTACTAATGCTTGTGTTGGCTCTGGTTTTAAGATAAAAGACAATTGTGTGGTTGATCCTTCTAATACTTTTAAAACTTGTGGTGTGGTTCAAATAAAATTGATAAAAATAAAAGTTTGCATAAACATTCGTCACCTAAGTTTGATATAGAAGGAAGTTCATGTGTGCAGAGTTGTAACAAAGCGGAATCGGGGAAACTAGCTCACACAAAAGGTCAAGACCATGAGTTGGCCATGATGATTTTTATATTAAAAGACAAACATGTTTTAATTGTGGAACTCCTTGTCACATTTCTAGAAATTGTCTGCAC
The DNA here is from genome assembly GCF_021521415.1 of Bidens hawaiensis. Classification (NCBI taxonomy): domain Eukaryota; kingdom Viridiplantae; phylum Streptophyta; class Magnoliopsida; order Asterales; family Asteraceae; genus Bidens; species Bidens hawaiensis. The sequence goes on along the minus strand of NW_027497046.1, from coordinate 141,107 downwards.
CGTCCTTATGTCCCATACTACAGACATAATCGGAGGAATATGCCTCGAAATACCTTTAATAAATTTAATTCAGATAAATCAAGGTACTAGAAGGAAAATCCCTCTGATGGTGATTGGAAACGAAATAAGGCTGAAAGGTTGAACTCCATAAAACTAGTTCTGCCATGTTTCGAAAGCGTAATGGAAAATCGATTTCGCACCCGAGACCAAACCCAGCCTCTAGATCGAAATCGACCTAGACACCAAACTCCAACGTAACTTCTGTCCGCAAACCAGAGTCAAAGACAACCATTTGTGCTAGTCAAAAGTTTTAAAAATCCAACTACAAATGGTTCCTAAATCTTTGGTGTCCAAATCACCAAAAGCTTCCTGTTCGATCTTAGATAACCAGGACGACATGTCATGGCACCTGTTACATGCATAGATGAATCAGGACTACCCAGCACTACTATGGATTGGGTACCAAATACTAACTAATCTCGCACATTGTGCAGGAACAGCTATGGAGGAATATCATCACACCTTGGTATGTTGATAGTGGCTGTTGTAGGCACATGACAGGAGACATCTCTCAACTGCATGACATTCAAATATTTAATGGAGGGTATGTTTCCTTTCCGGGAGGAGAAAAAAGGGAAGATCAAACAGAAGGGTGTTTTAAGTAATGGTGTTCTTAAATTTCAAAATGCTAATTTTGTTCCAAAGTTGAAACACAGTCTGCTCAATGTCTTGTAGATCTGTGACAAGGGTTTCTCAACACATTTTACAAACAAAGAGTGTCTGATTTTAAAACCTGGTATCATCATACCAGAAGATTAGGTTCTTGTTCAATCACAAAGAAAAGATAATGCTTACGTGATCGACATGAATAAAAATCTTCTAGAAGAAATCACTTGTTTATTTTCAAAAGTGTCGGAACATAATGTCATGCTTTGGCATCATCGTCTTGGTCATGAAAATGTTAAAACTCTAAACCGCCTTGCTAATAAGAACATTGTCCGTGGTTTGCCAGTTAATGATTTTGTAACAATCGAGAAATGTTTAGCTTGTGCTTTAGGCAAACATCATCGTAAATCTCAACAGCCAAAACTGGTCAATTTCTATCTCCTCGGTTTTTCAATTGCTTCATATGGATCTTTTTGGTCCTGTTCATGTATTGAGACTTTCTCGCAGTTCATATTGGTCTGGTTATAACTGATGACTACTCATGTTTTAATTGGGTGTTTTTCCTGTCAAATAAGAGTGAAACAACATAACTGAAAAAGCGCTTTGTGGTGCTAATGAAGAATCAATTCAATTTGAATCTAAAAGGTATTCAATGTGACAATGGCACGGAGTTCAAATATTCAATGATGAATCACTTTTATGCCGGGAAAGGAGTGCTCAGACAATACAGCTCAGCTCGTACACCGCCACAAAATGGTGTAGCTGAGAGAAGGAACATAACCTTAATTGAAGCCGCAAGGACCATGTTGTGTGACTCAAAGCTACCTCTGTTCTTCTAGGCAGAAGTAGTCAACACAGCGTGCTATGTTCAAAATCAGGTATTGATCAACAAAACACAGATGAAGATAGCTTATGAGATTGTCTATGGTTACAAGCCCACTGTTGCACACTTTCGTGCCTTTGGATGTCTATGCACTCTGTTGAATCTCGAATCAACTCCAAAGTTTGGAGCTAAAGCTGATGACTGCTACTCGTTGGGTATGCTAGTTGCACTGCCTACAGGGTTTATAACAAGGCAACGAAGTAGATTATGGAATCTTATGATGTGCGCTAGCTAAAGGAGAATGAAACCAATGCTCATGTTGGTTATGACTGGTTATTTGATTATAATGAATTGTTTAATCCATTTAATGTGTTTCCAGTTTTTGATGCAGGAAACGCAGGTGCAGAGGTTTCGAATGTTGTTGATAAAGAAGACATCTCTGTTAGTTGTCAAAAGTCTTCGATGTTGGGTATAGATCCGACGGAATTGTATGATATTGCTTAGCCTTCGTCTTCAAGTCCACAAGAACATGTTACTGAGACTGATTCTTCACAAAAGTCTTCTGAAGATGTGAATTACACACAACTGAGACACTTGCGGCCGATGTTTTGTCGACAGAGGGGGAGAGTACCATTCGTCAAATATTTGGTAGCACTCTATTTCCAGTTGTTATACCAAACGAAGACAATGCTAGTACATAGTACTCGCACAGTACCTCGGCATCTGGATGGAGGAACCCCCTCTCTGAACTTCTTGAAGATCCAACAAATTTACCGGCTACCAGTTTCATTCTCGACTACTCTGTTCCAACAAGAATTCTACGGGATCATCCAATCGAGAATATCATAGATCCACTTGAAACTGGCGTCTTAACCAAAAGTCAGACATGACACATCAACAGCTGTCTGAACTCTTGTTTTATTTCTTAGATTGAACAAAAGTATGTTTAAATGGAATTGCAAGAACCAAGTTGGGTGGAAGCCATGCATGAAGAGTTGAATCAGTTTGAGAAACACAAGGTTTGGAGATTGGTTGAGTTACCTGTCGGAAAAGAGGCATTAGATACGAGATGGGTTTTCCGAAACAAGCGGGTTGATACTGGGGTTAATTTTTGAAACAAAGAACGGCTTGTGGTTCGTGGTTTTCGTCAGGTTGAAGGTTTAGATTACACCGAAGTGTATGCTCCTGTGGCTCGTCTTGAGGCCATTAAAATTTTCTTGGCATATGCTTCCTACATGTGTTTCGCGGTTAATCAGATGGATGTAAAGACGGCATTTTTGTATGGAGAGGTAAAAGAGGAGATATATGTGGACCAGCCACCGGGTTTTATTGATTCAAAGCATCCTACTCACGTCTACAAGTTGGACAAAGCTCTTTATGGGCTTCATCAAGCTCCTCGTGCATGGTATGCTACTTTGACGGGTCATTTGCATGGACATGGGTACAAGCGAGGGACCATCGATCATACTCTGTTTCTTAAAAGTGTCGAGAAAGATCTGATCTTGGTTCATATTTATCTGGAAGATATCATTTTTGGTTCCACTAGCTCTATGTTCTAAATTTGAGTCAATGAACAAAAGATTCGAGATGAGTTCATTAGGGGAGATTACGACATTTCTGTGGAGGTGATTTATATGCTTTTGCTGACAACAATTATGGAGGTGATGATATTGATAGGAAATCTACGTCTACTGGATGTCAATTTTTGGGAGATCGACACATTTCATGGCAATGCAATAAACAACAAACGGTGTCCACATCCACTGCTGAGGCGGAGTACATTGCTGCTTTTGCTTGCTGCTCACAGGTTATCTGGATGCAACACCAATTGTTGGATTACGGTTTGGAATTTCTTAACACTCCTATATTTTGTGATAATGATGCTGCTATTGCTATTGTTAAAAATTCAGTTCATCATTCTAAAACCAAGAACATTGACATAAAAATTCATTTCATTCGTGACTGTTACAACCAGAAATTGATTCATCTTGAACAAGTTCACACTGATAATAATGTGGCGGACTTATTTACAATACTGATCGGAACAACCTGATTTAATGTGCTTGTAGGGTTTCTTAAAATGTGGTGTTTTTTCGACGATTGAGTTCTTTTTTAGGTTAAATTTGTACATAAATTTGCACAAATTTAGGGGGAGAAAATTCAAAAATTTAAAAATAGTGTGCGTGTGTTTTATAAAATTGTAATATATATATATATATATATATATATATATATATATATATATAATAAAATCATGGTTTTGGTTCCGTTTCTAATTGGGAAGTGATATGATTGTTCAGTTAAAAGCTTGACAGAAGCTCAAAAATGTTTTTAAATGAAAATTTGATCCAACCTTTGGAAAATGATAGATAAATTGATTTTTTGTGCCTAACGTTTGAAGTTACTAGGCTAAAAAGGCTTTTGAACAGTCATTGATATGTATGGTAGCTTTCTATGGTGGGTAAATGTCTGAAGCAATATAAACTAAATTTTCTAAACTTACTGTGGAGAGTCATTTTGAATATTTATGCATGTCTCTAGATACATCTCCCCGAATGATAGGCAGAATAGCAATTACCCAGTCATACACGAGTCCGTTAGTGTCATGATCACCAAAAATATTTTGTTCTCTATTTGAAGTTATAATTGTTTTTATTATTATTATTGAATATATAGTATATAATATTGATATTAAGTTTTCTTTTAAAGCTTAAAGGGTCAAACTAGAACTACAAGGGTGGGGCATTCAAGTAAGTCCTAAACACTCTGATTGAAAGGCTTGTAGGTCTGGACGGCATGCAAGTCCAACGTTCAACCTTAAAGCTTAAAATTTTTGTTTGTATATTAAAAGTCAAAAATCTTTTGATCAAGCACTAGGGGGTTGGAGTCAAATTGGGGTGATCTGGAGAAAGCCAAATACGCTTTGATAAGAGATAAGAGGCATCCTAGGTCCATAAGTGATGTCCATCTCGGCTTTATGCCTAATTGACCCTAATGCATATCACTGATGCAATGAAAATCATGCTAAGTATCTAAATACATGATGTTAACTTGTTCTCTATGCTATAATAATGCTGAAAATGAATCATTGTGAAAGCATCTTAATCAATATGATTCCATGTTCGGATCTTTTCATAAAAGTTTGTTCATATGACAAAACTGAAATTTGATCCTGCAATATGTTAGAACTACTAAAATCCGGGTGGTAAAACTATTTATTCCTTTTGGTTTTATGTTTATTTTTTAAAATTTTATTTTATTTTACGTCTTTGGTTTTTCCTCATGTTTGCTCTTGTCGAAACAAATGCGTTAAGGAATCATTTTTATCAAACGTGGATTGGGCTTGGTGGTTTAAACTATGTTCTCGGCCCATAAGGCCTGATATGTTCATAGTGTTCTCAGCCCATGAGACCTGGTATGTTTATTGTGCTTTCGGCCCATAAGATAATGAGAATCCATTCGTTTTCGGCCCAGATGCAAAACTTTGAAGTTTAAAAGGAAATTATTGTTATTTGTGTGTATTATTCATCAACAAAATCAAATCTCTAAATAATTTTCTCTTTTCTTAATCTCTAAAACATAGTTGCCTTCGTTATTATCATCTTCGATCATCTGAGTGTCTTTCAATAATCGTTAAAGGTAAATGAACATGTTATCAGGATTTGTTCTCGGGTCACTATGGACCATCTCTAGTTATGAATGAGTATTGGGTTTGATTGAGATATTCTGAGTATGAAACCTTGATTGTGATATTTGGATTGTGATATATAATTGTGATGTATGCTTTAGGTGTGTTTGGTCATATCATGTGTTTGAAAGTGTTGAAGGTTCTCTGTTAATGGCATTTTTGGTGTGTTTGGGAAGATGACATAGTGTTTGAGACGGATTTCAAAAGGTTTATATGCCCGAGATCATCAGATATATCGGTATCATGGGTTCTCGGGGATGGTTGACCGAAAACCTTTGGTCAACCAGAGAACCCTTAGAGTTAACAGAGATCTCAAGGGCTCTCGGTCAAGTTTGACCGAGAACTCATAAGGTTAACCGAGAACCCATGGTTATCGGCTGTCAAGGACTGTTAGTCAACAGAGAACTCATGCGTTGGATCGAAAACATTTATAATTGACCAAAAACTCTTATATTTAACGGACAACACATTTTATAGACAGAAAACTCATTTAACAGATTAAGTTATTTGTAATTTGGACTAAATTTATTAAAAGAGACTTATAGCTTCATCATTTTAAGTCTTGTTCCTTATAATATTATCATGTTATCAAGTCCAAAAGATAATAGATTATGGACATAAGTTAATATGTATCTAACCTGACTCATTTGTTGTAGTGACTCATTTGTTGTAGTCATGGCTGATCAAGCACCCCTCAAATATGTTGATACGCACAATATAGCTAGGTGCTTGTTTGATCCTCCTCCAGCTCACAAGAAATTCAAGTCTATGATTGTGGGGCTGAATACATGCAGGATTTCTCATGCACTACGTGAAAATCCTATAATTTGCAAGAAGACGGGGACATATTTTTGGAACCATGCCTCTATCAATCAATGAGGTGTCGGGGGAGTGATTACCATTTATTCTATTATACATAAGAAACTGGTGCTTATCTCTGAGGCTATTATCAAGTGTTGTTGTTTGGTGATCAACTTGATTACCTTACCGGGTATTCAACTGAGGCTATAGTAGAGATCGTGCAGCGTATGGGCTATGAAAGAACATATCCTCCTGCCATCAAGAAGTTATTTCATCTGTACTGGAGGTTTCCGATTCACAGATTATTTACGTGGGTCTCGGGAAGAAAGGGGGAATCTGACGAGATCAGCCACACTCAGATGTCGGCTGTTGTTGCTTTGATCATGGATTGGAATTACAAATACTCAAAGTTCGTGTTCGATGAGATGATAAGCCACATTAATGGTAAGAAAAAGGAAATGTTTATGATGTATCCAAGGTTTTCTACAGATGATCTTTGATTCTCATTACCTTGATTTGAATCGATCTGTAGAGACGATTGATCTGAAAGCAATGGGTCCAAATACTTTTGGATTAATGAAGAAGTCAAGGAAAGGGGCCAAAGTGGTTTATCAGGGACTTCATCATTTGGTGAAATTCGGAAAATTTGCTAGGACTGAAGCGGTTGCTGCTGCTATTGTTGCTGAGGAAAACAATGTTCCTATTCAAAGGCCTTCAACTGCCTTTGAAACGATATCTGATGACAAGTCTGATAGTTGTCCATCTCAACCTTTGGAGACAGAACACCAAGTGCAATGATCTATACCCACTACTGAACAACTTGAAGCTTTTGAGACGTTTAAAGAAAAGCTCCAGCCAACTGCATTGAAACCTCCTCAATCGGTTACTATGACAGATGATGAAGATGTTGAAGTTGAGCTAGCCATAGATCTTATCCCACGTAAGCATCGAATGAAAGATCGAAGACCTGGTGTGCTGGCAAGTGACATTGTGCCAACAGTTCAACCAACACCAACTGAGCCTATTGTTGAGACTCAATCAAAACAAGGCCCATCTATTGAAGCCCAACACACTCGAGATCAAGTTTTTGATGACATCCTGCAATAGTTTAACTTTGAAGCCCATATCCAGTCAACTACTGAACCGTCCAGATCATTTGATCCGATTTGTCAAGAAAGCTCGAGTGCAACTGAGAAGATTGCCCACATTCTCTCTATGCAAGACTAGTTTTTACAAGACAAGGGTAAAGGGATTGCTTTTGAAGCTGAACCAGTTGATGTACATGCTTTGCAATGTAGGGTCTTTGAGCTTGAACAAGACTCCATGGTGAAAGATGTGCATATTTAAGAGCTTGAAGCCAGCAACACCGACGAAAACTCCAAGATTCAAGAACTTCAAGCTAGCATGGGTGGCCTTATTGCTTTATACTTTGATCTACAACAAGAACTCGTTAAACGGTTTGGAGATGAATTTAAGGGAGCTGATGAAAGCGGTGATAAAACTGTTGGTGGTAAGAAAGGTGCTCCTGATGATAGCGGTGCCAGTTTTCGTCCTACTTTAAATATCGATACTTTCGAGCAACTGGAGAAATACTTGACTTCTCCACCTAAGACCGCTGAACAAATAGAGAGAATCAGAAAGAATACATTGATCATGAAGAACTCTAATCAGAACGTCGTGTCTTCCACTCATCCAGATAAATTTGTGGTGTAACTTAAAAAGGAATTTCCTCAAAGTATGAAGATCGTTCTGGGTCGTTCATGGTACGATATCGATAAAGATATGTGGTGGGTCAAGCGTAAGTCTGGGGACATGGAATACTATAATAAGATGAAAGATTTCGGTTCGTGGACAAAGGTTGATTTAAGTGATTTGATATAAGCTCCTTTCCACAGCCCGCATCATGATCCAAAGGCCACCAATTTCTGGATTTTTTTGAGCAACCATGTGGAAAAAGGGTTCCTCGATATGCCCACTGCTTATTACTTCATCAAAAAAGTGAAGGGGGTTCGTGATCCTTATACCAACAAGTCGATGCTGAATGTTATGTAACCTCCAACTGCCAAAGTGACATCCATTCCAATCACCAAGAGATTTCTTGAAGGTGCTCTTGATGAAATGAAGTTTTGGACTTATGATGGTGAGATTGCTACAGTAATTATACGGTTGAAGTAGGGTCAGTACCATATCGTTGATCCACGAGACCTGTTGAAATTTGGAGAAAAGACATCAAGACCCTTAGCAGCTTTCAATTTATCGCTGAACCACTTTATGAGCCAATTGCTAAGGAGTATACAGGTATGGTGGGATCAAATATCCGCACAGGTTTATGGGCAGGTTCTTACCGAGAGGCAGATGCTGAAGTGATGGAGCACGAATGAAGATCAAGCTATAAACCAAAGGGAGATTGTTGGGCTAGGTTAAATGGTTTATACTTAATCTAGTTGGGCTTGTGTTTTGGTCATTATGTAATACCGAAAACTTATGTTTTTGGTGGGCTATTGTATGGGCTTGGGACGTAGGATGTTTGGTGTTATGTATACTTTGTAACCAGGTCATTATGTTGAGAGATAATTAGTGATCGGTGTGTGTGGTGTAGGGTTACATAGTCTTTGATTCCTATCATATTGTAATCGGTGTTGAAGGGCTTAAGCACCCGACGTTTAATATAACGCATGTTTTGAAGTCCATCATGTGTGATTCGTGTTTCGTATTGTTTTTCTTGAATCAGTTCATTGTTAGTTTCCGCCTAACAACGGGTTTATTGTTATCACATTGAAAGATCCATGTTTTGGGACTTACAATGTTTTGCTTTTACGAGTTTCATCTTATTCAAAACGTCACGTGCTCTAAATGTTCACACACACTCGGCTTTATATCTGGACTTACACGTGATGTTGTATGTATAAACACTCTTTGCGAATATAAGACTTACAAAAAATATGCTTGTCGAGAGATCAATTCTCCACCCACTTTGTGAAGTGCTGCATATGTCAAAAGATATTATATTTCCAAAGGTTTTGGTGGGTGACAAGTTATGTATAGTGTTTTGGCAAAGGAATTTTTCGGAGGGGTATGACTAATCGAGCTTTTCTTCAAATATGACTTCTATTTCTCGCTCCTTCTCAAGTCTTCATCTAGAGTGTGGTAAATCAGCAGTTTTTTTCTTTTTACAATTATAATGACTCTTTTAAGGTCATATCGACAAGACTGGTTTTATCCAAGATGTGGATCATTTCTTCCTCAACCCTGCACTGAACATAACTCCCAACACTAATGGATCATTTGGTTTTGAACCTAACAGCACTCACCCTTATTAGTTCGGAATATTCATATTGGGATTAGGTTTGACTTACTCGTGAGACCAGTTTTCGCAGCCCAAACATCGTTCATATCTTTTTGCTCGTCTTTTCATTGTGCTTTTGAAAATCCCACAAATTGGTGGCCTTTGTTCCTTTTGGCACCACTTTTTCCTCACCTTGTTGCTAAAGAGGAAAATTATCTCCCTAAGTTCTGGAGGCAACCTAGGTGTTGCGAATTGTAGGCAGCAAATTAAATTGAAATCGAAAGAATGCATTCCAGTTCTTTAGGGTCTGCCGGTAAAAGAACACTGTTGAATTCTACTGGTGAAAGGGTATCTTGGTAGGATAGGCTCTTCAGTAGGTTTCGTATTTTGGTGATTGTCACATCCCAACCTTAGGCGGAAATGTCGAGACGTGAGCTGATTGGTCACAGCTCTCAAGGTAGTATCATGCAATAAATAATATGACAATATATCTATTTATTTGATTTAAATATTCAAACAAATCCAAGTAATAAAGTACATAATTTAGAAATAAAGAAAACAAATAATTTAAACTAAATTATTCTTGATTTATTCTTGATAATTTCTTCTAACTTAAATTCTTCACAAAGTCTTTACCAAATCTTGCAACTAGTTCAAACAATAACCTGCCCATGCTTATAAAATAGAAAGGTTTGTCAACAACACATGTTGAGTGAGTAAAACACCAATTTAAGACACATTACAATATTAATATATAATAGATAAAGAAAAATGCTAACTGTTCATGTGAGATAAACAATTAAACCATAGCGTATAAACAAATCACACAAATATAAAGAAATGGCTAAACCGTTGCCATGCGTCGGGCATTGGTTACCAAACATGGGTTGTCGGTGAAACCATTGTCATGCGTCGGACGTCGGCCACTACGACAGTCGTATGATCATACAATAAATGATGGACCTCTCTGAAATGTATTCAAGTAAAGCAACTAAGCAAATAGCAAGTTAGGCATAAACTGATATACAAAAAGATAAAACAATTGCAGTTGAATATTATATAATAGATAAAAAGATAAAGTACGCATATGTCCCCAAAAATAGATTTAAAAATAAGTAAAAAGGGGAGTGATTACTCACCTTTGTAATTAAAAAAGACGGGAAATGATTAGATAGGGAAGAGTTAAACCACACTCTTAGAGAATTACCGACGAGAAATCCTAAATAACATAAATTGAGGAAATAAATATGGATTGTATAACGAAGCTAAAACTAGATAGAGAATCGGGAATTCGATGATGATCGGGTGTAACCTTAGAAAAGCTATTTATCTCATTAATTTATTATAACTTTTATTATCAAAGTTTTAACATAAATAATATGATTTAATTATATAAAATAAATAAAAATACTTAAATAAATGTTTATAAGTGTTTTATAGATTATATAAAGAGATTTGTTTTCTTTTAAATTAAAAATGCATTTAATACAGTTATATGTATTTTTATTATTAATAAATATTTCTTTTAAATTTAACATTGTAAATATTAGATAATATATAAATCATTTATATAAAACAAAATCTTTTATAAAGTACTTGACTTATACTATATTTTAATATATTAATTAACAAGATATTCTAAATATATATATACATATATATATATATATATTAAAAACCATTTTTATAAAATGAAAACCTTTACAATTTAATACTAAATAACTAATCACAAACACACACACGCACACGCACACACACACATATATAAATATATATATATATATATAATGATATATATGATTTTAACAAAGGTTCGGAAAAGTGATCGGTTAATATGTCAGCTTTAATAAAATACTGATTAATTATTATATTTATAATACTAATAATTTAGCTTAAATATTTAAATCATTTAGTAAAATGATTTAAATGGCTATTAATAACGAAAACTAAAAACCCGGGCTGGGGTAGCTCGAGCCCGTGCCCCTAGCCACTATGGCCATAATACGCTCACCCCTAGCCAACTGGGCTAGGGGTTCAGATGATTATAATAACAAATAATAATGACTCAAATAACGTGATATTTTTCTTGATAAATATTTCCCGAATATAATAACGGGTTGGGAAACGGCTAATAAAATAATAATTTAAAATCAGAGTTGTTACATTGATAGGAGTAAGGTTTGTTTTGGTTGTGGTTTGTTTATGATTTTTGAAAATATTTTACCTTTCGCGTAATGCGGCATTTCGTCTGATCTCGAATAGAACGGCCATGACAAGTTCTAATCCGCAAGAAGCGTCTGACTCACTCAAAAGTATCCAATAGATGAGTATTTACTGGATATCTGCATGAAGGCTTAATTCTCACAAATGGAAGGATTTGGTGAAAATGCAATATTTTGCACAAAGTTAATTCTCAATATTACGAACCATATTTCTAGTTTTATCACATTTCGAAGTAGATTAATCTTGCACAAATGTGCATTATTTCTTATTTTTTCGTTTTTCAAAAATATTTAAAATGCTTGTGGTTTTTATTGCTACAAAAATAGAATTTTGTAAAATTTGCTCAAATTCTTTTTTTAGACTTTGGACTTGGTTTGGCCAAGTGTAAACCTCTCCCCACACTTAAATCTCACATTGTCTTCAATGTGAAAAGACTTAAAAATAAATGGAAACGAGGTGAAAAAGGAATTTAACTTCCCAACGAGCCGAGACGAAATTTATGCCATTTATTGTCTCCCTGTAGGATGTTTGGAAGTTTTAGCACTAAAATATATCTTACCTGCATAAAATCTACAAACACAACCACAAACATATTGCACAAAATATAAGAACATAAATTAAGTATGGTTATATATTTACCTATATTGCCCTATAAACGGGCACCATACATATAGATAAATTGTCTTAAACATCCACATGAAGAAAACGGAAATAACAATTGTACAACAAATCAAACCTTCATAGTACAACCATACAGTTACGAAGATCCTGGAGGAAGACATATGTGGGATGAAGATAGGACTTTCATGGGCTGTCTGATTTTATAACAAATGTCGAGCAATCTATGAATCTTACTTCGTATGGATACTTAGAGACCATTTCTACCATTCCCATTCTTGAATAGTATTGGAGATCTAGGGGTAAAGGTGTTGGCCCTAGTGTGCCTCGTGTGTCTACATGATACTTTTCGTATAATCTCATAATCCACCAACCTCCAAACAAAGATACTCCCACCACGGCTTTTGCATTTTTAGACACTAAGGAGCACAGAAGGTATGGATTGTTAAAGTGCCTCTTCGTATTTATGCAATAAAGTGCCCACAAATCTCGAAGGTTTACCAGTGCCCTGCTGGTGCCTGGTTTGGTGAGTGTGATACCTAGAATTCGTTGGATGTATCTCACTGATGGATTTTCAAGTTCAGTACTTTTTGAGATGCTTGGGCTATAATTATCTCAACGGTGTGGTGATAGTAATTACGAGGCTTGTTACCTCATTCGTCCTATGAAAGAGTTAGGCTTCCCTACTTCGTCCAAAAATGTGTGGTGGGACCTGAATCATATGTTACTATTAATCTCATACTCCATATAAATTCCAGTATTTACCCCGAAATTGGTTAAGTTCGCGTCATGCCACGCTCCCCCTAGCATAAATCTCAGTGTGTTCCTATCCCAAAGACCAGTAGGTGGGTGGTTTATTTGAATTGGAATGAGGCTAAAATTTTCATTTTAATTTGGTGATTGATCGATCACTAATGGAAAACACCCTCATCCATGGTCCTTCGACCATGCTCATTAAACGCTCAAACTCACCAACCTCCCTAATTGTCCTTGTACACCCGTATAACATTGGTTTCTCCATTCTTTTCTTAAGGTATTTGCAGTCGATTAGCTGCCATTCTCTCATCCTCTGTTCTGTCTGAGAACCTTAGGTATGGGTGATTTTCACTGAACCGGGCCATCTTGAGGGATTTGAACGAGAAAGGAATCAAAATAGTGAAGATGACAAATTTTGAAATTAGTTCTAGAGTCAAGGCACTGTCGTGCTAGGTAAGACACAACCCGTGCTGACATGGGCAATATGTTGGTTGACTTTCTGGGTTGACCACTACCGTTCGTGGTGAAACACGGCCCGTGTTTTGCATGAATATGGTGTTTTGATGTCTCGAATGTGCGTACCAACCTGGTTCATCAAACTTTATCATATAATTTTGGACATGGGTCGGTCAATAGGGTGAAACCCAGCCCGAACCGAAAGTTAACCAAAGCGAACCAAAAATAACATTTAAACTTGGTTTTCATATCAAAGTCTCTTTTCAAAATTCTTATACAAGTTTACACATATCAGTTTTGGTCCTAATCTAACTCGAATTTGGTGTAACTTGAACCAACGGTTCGGATTATACCCGAATTGAGAGTGAAGTTGGTATAATCGAGCCCTATAACAAGACACAAGTGAATTGACATACCTTTATGATTGAAATAAGTAATCAGTGGAATAATGGCGGGAAAATTGTCGGAAATCTCTTAGGGTTTGGAGAGTGGTGGTTAAATGTGAAAAAGGGATGGTTTTGAAAAATAAAACCTGTCAAGCCTACCCGACACGGCCGTGGTCAGCAAGACACGACCAGCTGTACCGGTCTGTTACCGATCTTTTTGTTTTTAACTACTTTATCTAACTCGATACGTGTTTAGTGACAATTATAGATCGGAAGTATTAGGTGTGTTAATTTAAAAAGATAGAGAATAACATTTCTTATTGATAGGGATACGAATACACGAACAATAAAACGAAGGAAACGAAAGGTACAAATGACAACTGACTAGAATCCTAAATCTATCGAAAAAATACTTGAATAATCTCGGTTCTCCTCCGAACAAGGTCTGCATGTGGGAAGGCCCTGCCATGAATTTGGTTTGGGTTGCCCTCTCGGTTTGGTTCCAGTTAAAACGAGCGAGCTCAGCCGTAAGCTGCTCGAGGTTGTCTTATAGCATAGAGATTCTTCGGTCCACATGATACTATTCGCACGTAGTGTTTCAACCTTATCATGTAGCTCTCGGTTTCTTTCTTCCGCCTCCTCGTTAATGCTAACTAACTCATCGATTCTCTCATGTAAGCACTATAGGCACCTCTCCTTGTCTTCCATAACTTAACCTCCATCCTCTCCTCTCCAAGGAAAATTTTTGGTAGGGAATGTGTGAAAAGGGGTATGTCAAAAGATGGGAATTGATAGCCTTTTATAGACACAAAGGATGGCAAAACATGGTCGTGGTGCACATAAACACGACCATGTTAGGTGACTGTCATAAATTTTGATTCAAAATTTAGTTCCAATTGCAGAGATGATGAATTGTGAAAAGTTAGAGTTGACCACGACCTGTGCTTAGTAAAACATGGTCGTGTCTTGGCATTTTCCATGATTTTTCAGTTTTTTCTCTCATTTATCAGTCATGGTTTGGATGGTTGGTTAAGTGTGTGCAAATCTTATCCCCAAATCATTATTAAACTTCATTCCATTAAAAGTCCTAATATTACATTACCTTTCCTAAAACTGCGTAAAATAAAATCCCATGAAAAATTAAAAAAAACAAATAAAAGAGTTAAGCCCGATAGATCCTAACAACTACTCCTTAGCACAATCCCTTGAACCATCAACAAGCAAATTAGAAGAGGTTTGAGAAAGAGTCTCCAAAACCTCCTTCGAAGAGGTTCCCTAAAAATGAATCACTCCTGCCAAAAGGTGGTGGAGGTGCTGGTGGGAAGAATCCTAGTCGGATAGACTGTATTAGAATTTGCACCTTGATGTCACGAAGTTCAATCTTCATTTCCTCCACTGTCTTGGTGAGAGCTAGGACCCGCTGTTCATTTTGAACAAGCATGTTGGTTAGCCCTCTAGCCATTTTCTGAATTTGAAGAATCATCTCCAGGTTCACGTTTCTCTTTTTAGGTGGAGTCGTGCCAGGGTTTCCGACATTAGATGGTTCTGTTGGCATCTTTGGTGGCTGTTTAGATTACAGAAATGTGGCCGGAAGGTTAGCAAAACTCTCAAGAGGGTGATGCACATTTATAATATCCCATGCCTAGCAAGACATGGGCCATGTTGACAAGTTTTCTCTGAAACTGGACAATCTAAGCCGGAAACAGTGTCATAAATGATCACTTCACGGAAATTGTACTGGGCATGGCCGTGTTGATTGGGGAACAACCTTGTTTACCTACTTTATTATTATTATTTTTTTTTACTTATTTATACAAATCAGTAAAATCTAACCTAAACATGCTAATTTTTGTTGGAGTCAATAGATTGACTCATAGTTTTGCCAATATCAGTTTATGGGATGGAGGTGAAGCACCTCCATCATGGTTTCTACAGGTACTTCTAAGTAAAGTTTAAGCATGTGATCGTTTACCTTAAAACTATGTCCATCCTTTTGGACTAGTTCAACGACTCCATAATCAGAAACTTCCTTAACCGTAAAAGGACTGGACCATCTAGACTTCAACTTTTCAGGAAATAAACGAAGGCAAGAGTTATAAGGAGTACCTGGTCATCTGCTTTAAAATGTTTTTCACCTTTTAGTTTTGCGTCATGAAATTTTTTCATCCTTTCCTTGGTAATCCGTGAGTTTTCGTAAGCTCGCATCCTGAGTTTGTTTAGGTCGTGTAGCTGCATGAATATGTTCTATCCAGCGAATCGAATATCAAGATTGGCAGATTTAAGTGCCCAATATGCTTTATGCTCGAGTTCGACGGGAAGATGACACGCCTTTCAATACACAAATTTAAATGGTGTTGTTCCTATAGGAGTTTTGTATGCATTATGAAAAGCCCACAGAAAATCGTCCAATTTCACTGACCAATCTCTGTGATTATGACGGACATTTTTCTCCAAGATTCGCTTGAAATCTCGATTTGTGACTTCCACCTGACCACTTGTCTGCGGGTGGTAGGGTGTAGCAAGTCGATGATGAACCTCGTATCTAGTCAATACTTTCTCCATTTAGGCATTGCAGAAGTGTGTTCCTCGATCACTTATAAGTTCTTTGGGAATATCAAAATGAGAGAATAATTTCTTCAAAACTTGACTACCATCCTAGAATCATTGGTGGGTAAAGCTTGGGCTTTGACCCATTTTGATACGTAGTCTACTACAAGTAGGATGTAGTGATGTCTACACGATGTTAGAAATGGTCCCATAAATTCGATGCCCTAAACCTCTAATATTTTGCATACCTGGATTGGTCTTAATAGCATTTCATTTTAGGATGACGTGTTGCTAGCACGTTGGAATGCATCACACGATCGAACCATTAGTTTTCTTCTCGGTATATAGTAGGCCAATAGAAGCCGGTGTCAAATACTTTCTTTGTGTTTGCCAATGCTCCATGATGACCTCCTACTGGTCCTTCTTGACATTGTTTCAGGATTTATATGCTTCGTCCCCATATACGCATCTTCGGATGATATTAGCAACTTCTATGCGGAATAAGTAGGGATATTCCCAAAATTAATATTTAATGTCCGAAAAGAATTTTCTCCTTTGTTGGTAGGTCATTCATTTGAGAACTATTCTAGTAGCCTTGTAGTTTGCAATGTCAGCGAACCAATGAAGTTTTCCTTCACGGGTTTGGATATGCATAATAAATTCATGGGGAAAGTTCTCATTTATCTTGGTCCCCATTCTTTCTTGTAAAGTTGGGCACTCCAAACGAGAAAGATAGTCGGCTGCAACATTTTCAACATCTTGTCCTTGATTTCGATGCCAAATTCTTGTAAAAATAGAATCCATCAGATCAAACGGGGATAGCATCTTGTTCTGTAAACAAATAATTAACCTCCGCATGATCAGTGATACGACGATTTTTGAAAGGACTAGATAAGAACGAAACTTTTCGAAATGAATACTGCGACCAAAAGCTCCGTCTCGGTAGTTGTGTAATTCTCTTTACCATGATGTGTGTCTAATGAGTACTTCTTTTTATGTGACTCACAACTAAGCTTTAAATTTAAAACGGATATTCTTAATAACTCCACACACAACCGGCAAGTGTACCGGTCACAAGTGGTATATACCTAAGAAGTCCGAGTATCGAACACAAGGACACGCGAGAACGCTTATGATCACTAAACCCTAGACAATACCTTCCTAAGACTAATATTTTTAATTGATTTTTAATAAATTAAACTACTTGAGCTAAATTACTTTAACTAAATTAATTAACTGGACTTACGGAACTGACAGACAAAACTTTCCAAGTTTAGAAACTTAACTGACTTTGACTGACAATGGAGAAACCGTCTACCTAGGTAAGCATCAAATTGACGGTCTAACAAGCTAATGGATTGAATTATCTCACGACACCGGTATCTAAAGATGACACAACTAAGGTTCGCTCAAGAAAGCTAGATCACCTCTCGGTCTCACTATCAAACCCTAACTTACACTTACTTGATTTTAAGAACAAATCGGGAAATGAATGCTAAGGTGTTCTAATGTCGACTCTCCTCTCGGACTCACTGACACACGACCCTAATGGAAACGAATACTACGCAACCAAGGATAGAGGAACAATTTGGTTTAACATAAACTAGACCAACTAATCGCTCACAAACCCAATCCCGACAAGAACCGAACCCGCTTTCGCGCAATCCTATCCTAGCAAGCAAAGAATATGAGATGACTTTACTTTCTATCACCTCTCGGTCTCTAACAAGGTGCTTACCCGCTGAATTATATCAATTAACAATCTCAACAAAACCCTACGGTTGTACCTACCGCAAACAAACTCTAAACACAGAGTAAAGACTTGAACATGCAACTATCAATCAAAACCAATTCAACTAATCGTAGCACGAGGTTATGAGATAATATCAATAATATGGCAGCCACTAAACACAACCTAATTCATCATTAAACCAAACTTTCAATAGCAATTCAAGTCATATTAACCAAACAATCCATTCAACTCATCAAAACCGAACAATAATCATCAAACCTAGGTAGAACTAAGATGTTTAGCCAAACATAATTTTTGGACAGCAGCTATAACTCATAATAAACATCATAATACTCGTCCAAAACATAAGAGAACTCAATCCAAAATCTAGTATGATCAATAACTACTCAATCCTTAACTCAATTGTAAAATAAACCAATTCTATGACCAAAAACAATGTAAATATGAACCATAAAACAAACCAAAGTATATGGAGATGTTATGTGATGTTAATGGCTGCTCTTTTGATGCTTTAACACTTGATAATACTTGTAAACTCAGCTGCTAATCTTCTCTTCTTTCTCCTCTTGTTAGATGCGATCGGAACTCTTCACCAAGATTAGGGTTTTTTATTTTTTCTTCTTTCTTCCTTGTGAGCTGCTGCTGATTTCGGGATTAGGAGCTCTAGGGGCTGCTAGGGTTTGTTATTATATAATAAATCATGCATGGGCTTCACACAAATGGATACATGCCGGGCCTTTAAATTGGTTCTTCAAGAATAGTGCATAAAAGGCCTCTAAATCTCTTTCAAAGCTCGGTTTCTTTCTCTTTAAACCCGTAACCTACAAAATACATATTCATGTAAGATCATACTAAAACAAGTTAAAAACATTAAATATTATTTAAATAAGCAATTTAAACAATGATAAATAGCGTGGAAAACTTCAGAGCATCATTGAGAGTCTTGCTGGCGTAGTAGATCAGATGAAAATTCTTTTATTTCCTTTATCTTAAGACTGCTCCAACAGCAAAATCACTTGCAAAACACATAAGTTCGAATGCTAGTGTCCTGTCTGGAGCTACCATAATTGGAGCATCTACAATCTTGTTCTTTAAAATTTGAAATGCATTCAAACATTCTTCGGGGAAGATGAATAGAGCATCCTTTTCAAGAAGTTGTGTCATTGGCCGGGTTATCTTTGAAAAGTCTTTGATGAATTAACGATAAAAACCTACATGGTCAATGAAACTTCGAATAGCTTTAACAGATGTGGGTGGTGGAAGTTTGGAAATAGTTTCTACTTTGGCTCTAACCACCTCTAATCCAGTTTGAGATATCTTGTGCCCTAGAATGATGCCTTACTTAACCATAAAGTGACACTAGGAACACAAGGCTGGCTTCCTCACATCTTCCTAACATCATTTACAGATTTCCAAGACATATATAGATGGAATCTCCAAAGACAGAGAAATCTTCCATGAACACTTCCATTGAATCCTCAATCATGTCATGAAAGAAAGCTATCATGAAACATTGAAAAGTAGCTAGAGAATTATATAGCCCAAAGGGCATTCTTTGGTACGCGAATGTGCCATATGGACATGTAAATGTTGTTTTCTCCTGATCTTCAGGGGAAATTGGAATTTAAAAATAACCAGAGAATCCATCTAGAAAGCAATAGTGCATCTTTCCTGATAGACGCTCGAGCATATGATCAATGAACGGGAGAGGAAAGTGATCCTTCTTAGTGGCATCGTTCAGTTTCCGGTAGTCGATGCAAACTTGCCATCCCGTGACGGTTCTCACAAGAATCAGCTCATTCATGTCATTAGTGACCACCGTCATTCCTTTTTTTCGGGACTACTTGGACATGACTTACCCAAGGATAATCGGAAATAGAGTAAATTAATCTCGCGTCAAGCAGTCTGACACGTCTTGCATAATTGGATTTAGTCGTCTCTGGTGATGCACTACGGGTTTGAAGTTTCTTCCATTAGAATCTTGTGAGTACAAAATGACTGGCCGATCCCTTTGATATCCATGATTTTCCAAGCGATGGCTTTCTTGAGATATATAAGAACTACGAGGAGTATTTCTTTCTCATCACTTGAAAGGTCAGAGTAAACAATGACAGGCAATTGAGATTTGCCTTCGAGGAAAGCATACTCAAGGTGTTTGGGTAATTCCTTAAGCTCTAAAGTAGGTGGATCTTCAACAGAAGGTTTATCTTTAGGTTCTAGATCACTATCTACTTCTTCAAATGTCTCTTCGGAGTTATTTATTCTTCCTCCTCTGCAACTTGATCTTCTGCATTGATGCCATGTGCTTTCTCCACAATCAGTTGTGTATCACATGGTTCTTTCTCAATTGTTTTTCTTAAATGACAGCTCACTATTGATTGACACATATCCAGGAAGTATGCGGAATCATCTGTGTACCGTGGATGCTTCATTGACTTTCCTGTGTCAAAAGTTACCTCCTCATCCTCTAACCTGAGAGTGAGTTTGCCGGTGCAAACATCTATGAGTGCTCTAACGGTAGCTAAGAGTGGTCTTCTTAATATAAGGGGTACAGAAGTGTCTTCATCCATGTCTAGAATAAAGAGGTCTACTAGAAAGACATACTTGTTGATTTTGACTAACATGTTCTCAACTATACCTCTTGGGTATTTTACTGATTTATCGACTAGATGAATGCTCATATGGGTTGGTGTAGGTTCTCCTAGCCCTATATTGGAGAAAACCGTATAACGCATGAGGTTAGTAGTAGATCCTAGGTTGGCTAAAGCATTGC
Organism: Bidens hawaiensis; assembly: GCF_021521415.1. Lineage (NCBI taxonomy): Eukaryota > Viridiplantae > Streptophyta > Magnoliopsida > Asterales > Asteraceae > Bidens > Bidens hawaiensis. Next base: position 120,331 of record NW_027497046.1, on the reverse strand, counting down.
TGACAAACAAGTTTCCTATTAAACAGGGGATTAAACTTCCTGGGTCAGTCATCTTCTTTGCAAGATTGTTTTGGAGAATGATAGAGCATTCTTATTCGAATATCACTTGGGATAACTCATCTGGCTTCCTTTTGTTGGATAGAACTTCCTTCAAGTAGTTCACATATTTTGGCATTTGTGAAATGGCTTCTATGAAAGGAAGATTAATATTCAATTGGTTAAAGAGTTCTAGAAATTTTCCATATTATGTGTCCATCTTTTCTTGCTTTCAACAAGTTAGATATGGAATTGGGGAATATATGGTTTCACAGGTTCTTTGATAGATTTAGGAATAATTTTCGGAATAGGTTGAGTGTTGGGAGTGTCAAGAAAAGAACCTCAGTCTCACGTTCTGAATGGTTAGGCGTGACTGGTGAATTGTTTATGGCAGTCCAACCACTTCTTAGGGTTATTGCATTGACTTGAGTATTAGGATTGGCGATAGTATTACTAGGGAGTCCTCTAGGCGGTCTTTTAGAAAGTAGATGAGCTAACTAACCTACGTGGTTTTTGATATTTTGCAAAGAAGCTTCTGGTTCCTTAGTTCCAATTCATTTTTCAGGAATCGGTATTCGATCAATTTGTTTGAAGTGCCAGTACTTGATATGAGTTGTGTCAGCAGAGTCTCCACTGTAGATCCACCAATTGGTTGTTGGCTGGAACATGCACCTTGGTTTGGTTTTGATTGAAAGTTCGTTTATCAAAGCAACATGGAGCTTGATTGTTGGCTCCATCCCTCTAGCTAAAGTTTGGATGGTTTCTCCAACCAAGGTTGAAAGTGTTGCCATACATGTTATTTTGTTGACTTACGAAATCACATTCTTCGATGGTCATACTTTGGCAGCATTTGACCTTGTGATCCCCCTCACACTTATCACATTTTACATTTGCTTTTCCCAGCTCATACTGAAGTTGTTCAAATTTCTTCGAGAGGACCTCGAATTATGCATAGATAAAGGTTCTATTATCGACATGGTGTATGCTTTTGTGTGATGGGGTTGATCGTGGTGGATTATAGGCAAAGCCTTTCTTGGTAGTTTTTTCTAAGATCTTGAATGTCTCATTCGGTGATTTGGTTCTGAGATCTTCACTAACGACCTGATTGATTGCTTTTTTGTTTTGAGTAGTTTGAGCATTAAATAAAGTCCGGACTTGAAGCCATATTTTCAATCCATGTTGTGGACATCGTCAAAGAAGACTCTTGTATCTCTCCCATGTTGCGTGTAGTGACTCATCTTCATCTGTCAGGAATCTGGTAATGTTGGCGCGATACTTGGTAGTTTTTTTCTAGTGGAAAGTATTTTAGAAGGAATTGCTCCACCACTGGTGATGATACCAGATGGTAAAGATTCAAGTCATTCCAAGGCATTGCCTTAGAGCGAAAATGGAAAGAGTTTCAGTCTAACTTGATCTTCTGAGCAATGCTGAATTTTGAAAGTTCCACGTATTCGAAGGAATCAGAAAATATGAGACAAGGGAACTTCATCGAGAAGTCCACGAAATTGTTCAGAATTTTCGATCATATGAATGATACTAGATTTGATTTCGAAGTTTAGAAGTATTTTGGGTGGTGCAAAGTTGTTGCCATAGCCGCCGAGTGTCAGCTTGTCATATTAGCTCATGTTTAGCTCGTTGTTTAGCTCAGCGATCATAGGATCTTCTTGGTTCTCCTCGGTTGATGTACCTTCCTCTAGTTCATCCTTAACTCTGTTGGTTTCTTTAAGCACCTGAGTTTGTTATCTTTGGTGAAAGTGGTGTTCAGGTTCGGAAAGTGGTAAAATGAGATCGGGAGTAGATCTAGACGACATACACTAACTTAGAAAGTGAAAAAGATATAAAGGCACAACTAAAGCTAAGCTAAGTAGGCAACTTATCAACTACAAAGATAAAAATTAAAATCTAAAACTAGAGTTAAAATGAAAAATAAATAAGATAGAAAAAATATGTTTGGTCTCTTTGATAGGTTTTAAAATATATACACTATAAACAAGGTTTAATATATACTTGGATTATTTGTAAATATTCATCGTGTGTCTCCGGAAACAGGCCAAAACTTGATGCGTGCGATATGGTATAGAAAAAGTTGTTAAGCTTTCAAATGTTTTATTCACAAAATATCTAGTTTCAAATTTATAAAAATGATTATTATCTTAACTAAGCCACACACAAATAGGAAACTGTACCTATCGTATTTAAAGTAAATTATAGGTAAGAACCAAGTATCGATCCACGGACACCCTTATTATTTTTACTACTAAATCGTTGTATTTATTACAACAGGAAGTGACTATCATTTTGGTTTCGGTAGATGAGTTTAAATGAATTTAAGACACAAATTAAAAGACAATATTTTTGGGTTTTTATATTTTTTGATAAAAAGAAGATCAAAGATAGAATTGTATCATCTTGGTTCAAACTCCTCTTAACTTGGTTTAATAGTTAACTAGTAAACATCTGACAAGAGCTTGCTACGATGATAAAATGTGGGAATAACATCTTAAGTCAAGTTATTTCATGATATTTAAAGAAATAGATAACCCATGATGTCCTTACTAGAACATCATTTTATGTAAGCAAGTGGTTTTTGATAAAGATAAGTTACCTCACTTTAAAGATGAGACAATCCCTTAAATTACTAAGTGAATCGTCCTTGATATATTAATAAAAATATCCTTTTGTATTATACATAAAGCCGCAATTAAGATTAGTTGAGTTGTAAAAGATTAACCTTAAATTACCAAGTATTAACCCACACAACCCTTGAACAACTATAGAACTCATGTAATAACCACTCAAGAGTTGTTTAAAATACGTTATTCCGCACACTCACTTAACGAGTAATTAACTAATTTTAGTGGATGAACAACAAAAATCCATTTTCACAACATTGTTGATAGTTCCCATTTTAGAATGATCATTCACTACAAATATTCCATTTAGTCAATTTTAATATTAGGATTCATGTTTTTTATCCTACCAATCCCTTACAAGAATGGCGATTTCTCGACTTATCATCAAGCTCGGAATCTTGGCAGCTCAAGAATTCTTAAATTATTACCCAAAACCTCATAAGAGTGGAAGTTCCCCGGCTTATCATCAAGCTCGGTATTTGGCGGTTAGTTTTAACGATTCTTAATTTATCAACCAAGCCCTCACAAGAATGGTGATTTCTCGACTTATCATCAAGGGAATCTCTGTCTCTATTTTAAGGTTCGTCACGGCTTCACAAGACTAGCAATTTCTTGGCTTATCGTCAAGCTTGGCACTTGGGTATTCTTTCAGAGTATTTTAGTATTCCTCATCAAGTGATAACTACAAAATAACCATAAATATTAAAAATCAATCACATGTTTTACTATCATTATTAAACTTCAATTAATATTCATTATATACCAAGATGATACTATGGAATTTAGCCACTAATAAGAATAACTGAAAGACCGGATGTCGAATCATAAGACATCATCGTATACGTGTCATTACAATACGATACGGATCTAATACATTGTGTTACTATACTAAACTAACATATAGTAAAAGAACTAAACACATGTCACCTCAAGTAATCATCACTATATTCACTTAACAATGTCAGTACAAGTGATAAAATTATATGCCCAAGATTACAAAAGATTACAAAATATGACATGATCAAGCCTATTTATACACATATCCTATGTGTCGTATAAGTCTAGCGGCGTATAAGACTTATACGCCGTATAAGTCTTATACGTTGCTAATCAACTTATACGCCCATAACAACAAAGCTAACATTTTCAGCACGTTTAACAATACAAGACCTAGCATTAGACATTTTGCAGTAACAAACTCCCCTTTGGATAGTGCTAGGTACTTGTGTCGTCAATAAATACCAAAATGCTTCTTGCGATAAGCTTTCCTTGCCTCTTCAAATGACGGCTTCGTTGATCTTAATTGTGAAGTTGGACGAGGTACTCGGCTTGGAATATATTGAAAACGATTCCATGAAGCTTGAGTAATCCTTTCCTGACGTTCAGCCTCAAACTCCGCCTCTATACGGTCTTGTTCAGCACTAACCTCTCTCCAATTTGTTTCCTAAGCATATCCAGAATGAATATTCTTATCAAAACACAAATCAACAACCTTCGGGAACTGATTGGCTTGAGTTTTAACTTTGTCGTCTGAACACTGTATTCTGCTCGAATGCAACACTTCTATGTCTTTCTGAGAACAATTTACCAACCACATTGGATCATACACCCGTATCACATCATACTTCTTAACTCCACGATCCAGATAGATATTGGCTTCACCAGTTAACGCCAAGTAAGACGACCAAAGGAAATAAGGATGAAAATCATGTTCCATTGGGTATAACGGTATAACACATAGAGAATCTGGTCGAGAATATCTCAATGTACAAATCAACTCAGCTTCAGGATTCATTCTTGATCTTAACATGAAAACACGAAGAAACTGAGGTGTCCACTTCTTAAAACCTCTTTTTGCTTCATTCACTATGAACTCCCAGATTTCTTTAACATGACCACTCTTCGATTTATATAGTAGGTCATAATGTGAACAAATGTCATACACATTAAACCTTGGTAACGTCTTGAGCCCCTTCTTATAACTCAAACAATCGGTACTCAAATGAAACCCTTTGACATTCACTCCTACAACAAGTTGGTTGTGAACAAGATAGTTGATCTCACGAATGTTGATGTTACCCATCCGTCGGTGCCATAAAACAGATTCCTTTTCTGATGCCTTGGTGACAAAGCACTGAACATTGCCTTTTGTAGATGATGCTACACCCATATTTAGAACATATAAATCATTCTCCTTTGATGCCTTCATCAGAACCCATTCATCCGGTATCTTGAATCCTAGCTTTAGAATCAAACATTCTTCAGTTATGTATTTCACATTTTCAAACATCACCTTCCTATTTGACAGAGTACCCTCACCAACAATCTGACCACCTTGATTTCCCACAAATCCCACATAAACTCCCCGAATTGATTTGACATTCTTTAGGAAATGAAGAGTTCCAGTCATGTGTCTAGAGGCTCCGCTATCCATAATCCAACGTGAGTCATTGGATCTTGCAAGCCCCTACAAAATTATGCGATTAGTGATACAAGGAAACCCAAGCCTTCTTGGTCTTGGCTTGTTTTATTTTATCATTAAAACAGTCTTCAAAATCATCATACTCACAATCACTCAACGATTCAACTGTTGAGCATGATTTAAACGAACTAGAATTAGAAGGCTCAGATTTAGACAACGCAGCATCTTTTTCAATGGTTGAATTAACAGGTTTATCTTTTGTTTCACTCTTTACCACCTTGTTCTGCCTAGCAGAACTTGTTTTCTTATAAAAACTAACATTAGTCTTCTTTATCTTTGAAGACTCACCAACCTCAAAATCGTTTTTGAAAAGTTCCTTCTCCACAACCCGTTTTAAAAATCTTTATGGGTGGAGAAGTAGGTCTTACAAATGAAACTTTCACATGTGGTTTCTATAAAAAATTTAAGAATTAAATGAATTATACTAGAAAAAAATGGATTCTTTTTATATTAAAATGACCGTTCACCGATGGTCATGTTGGCTATTCAACTCAAACATATCATTGCATGTACAATGAAGCTCGCCCGAAACGGGCCAAAAAAGCCAGGACGGTGTGCCTAGTGTTTTGTGCTCGTTTCCTTCTTCAAAACGAGGCTACTATGGCTGGTGTTAGCATTGTTTCATATGATTATCATTGCAATAAAGTTGTTTGGTGTCAAAATTAACTAAATGGTGTACAAATATCAATACCAACATCACAAGTAAATTTTTCTGATTTACTCATTTGCTCATACACTTGTAAAAACACTTGTATGGTGGATTTATACCAAAAACTAATAATCAACCAACTAAGATTGGCACCCAAAAAAAACACAAGACAGCTTTTCACACAAAAATACAACAGAACACTGAAAACCCTTCATGGCACATTCAACATAACACATCATACTATAATCCAACTAGACCTAACTTGATCAAGCCGGGTTGACCGAGTCAATGCCCGAACCACCACCTTTGCTTTGTTGTAAAAACCACACACATCTAGTTCTTACAACAATGAAACGGTTGACAAGCACGGTTCGTTCTTGACTCACCAAAAAAAAATTCTTCAAAATACTATATATCATTCACATTTCACCACCCGAAAAACCCTAAAACATCATAAACTAGTTCTCTGATGGCAGAGCGGCTTTGATCTTCTGAACGGTACACGATATCAGATTATTAACCGTCTCAACCGACTCCACGGTGAGCTTAGCAGTAGGAAGGCTGTTAACAAGGATTTGAAATGCTATGGTCAACAGAGAACCACCCGCTCTACCGCCATTGCCACCACCATTATTTGTCTTGGACACAACACGATTACCTGACCCATCAGGAACTATGGCAAACCCGGATGGCAAAAGAGCCACATAAGCCGAATCACCGCCATTCATCACCACATGCATAGCTGGAATATCGACCGGAGCATACACCACCAATGACCCCGCCGAATCGATACATGTTTCTTGTAATATCAACATGCTACTTTGGTTAGAATTCATTGCCTGTAACAATAATAATAATAATAATAATAATAATAATAATAATAATAATAATAATAATAATAATAATAATAATAATAATAAAAAGTTAGAAACCAAAATATATATTTTGTAAATATTAGGATTTACAAAAATAATTAAAAAAAAAGGTGATTGTGTGGTCGCTGTCCAATTGAGTCAACTGCTTTGGATAATTTCCCAAAAACCAAAACGGTGTCGTACGGTCTGAACCCAGAAAGGTCTCCACTGTCCCCCCTTTCACATGCAACACAGTTTTGACTTTATAGATTTTATTTTTTAGATTAAAAAGGCTTATTATAATAAAGTTAAAGTCTGTACGTTAGATCTGAAATAGACCTAAGTACTCTTTTTAAAGAAAATTACCCTTTTGCCCCTGTGTTTTCTTCTGTATTACTTGCTACTTTTCAATCATTCCAACCCAACCCATGTTTGGAAATACACCAAAATGTTCATATAGAGTTGAAATTGATAGAAATAGTGAAATACCCTAACCGATTGTGCTGGTTTGAGACTAGGCGGAGTTCAGATTCGCACAGTTTAGTTCATGCTTTGACTTTGACGGTTTGTTGGTTTAATAGTTCAGTTTGAAACTTAAAACTCGCCATGTTATGTTTTAAGTTTTAATATTTATATATGTAGTTATGTATATGTATTATAATCATAAAATCATATTTTATCATTTAAGAACTATTATAAACACTAATGATTTTGGTAAAATACATAAAAGTTGGTTTAGACCATCAAATTGCCAAAACTGAACCGTTTTGACGGTTATATCAATAATGGAAAACGAAAATATTGAGTAAATATTAAAAAAGCTGATAAAGAGTTAAAGCTGTAAAAGACCAAACAGTCAAATCGCTAAATGTCAAACAGGTAAAACCAAAAGGCTTGAATATTTTGTCATAATAAAATTATTCACAAATTAAATGAATTTGAGTAAATGTTAAAAAAAAAAAAATTGGTTAAAAAAAACCGGAACCATTAAACCGTCAAATAGGTAAAATCGAAAAATTCGGGCATCAACACCACCAGCCCGGTTTAGCTTTTCGTTTTTTAAAACGTTATTTCGTTGTTCGGTACATAATTTACATCAAAACCAGTCGAACAAATTCATAGTTTAAAAAAATATATAAAAAACATAGAGGGGGCTAGAAAGATTACACTAGCTCGGAGAAGTGACACACAGTTGCCATGATCTTGGCCCTTGGCTATATGAGCCATTTCTTGCATGGGTCCACCATTGGATAAGATATCCCACTCGCTTCTTAACTGTTCATTTCGAAGAAAGTCAAAAAGTCGTTGAGGAGACACGGGTAGCCAAACCGAGGTAGCCGCGCTTAAAACAACACCCGGAGGCTCACCCGGGTCATCAACACTTTGTCGGGTCATAACCCGAACATCTTCATCAACATTAGTTGCACACAATTTATTCCACTTATAAACTGTGGACGCGCAAACACCCGCACAAAAGTTATCCGTCATTCGCTGTGCGAGTTTCAACATGCTTTTCCGCCCGCTCGAGGTTATCGCTACATATACAACACAATAATGGATAACAAGTTGTACCATATGCATATAAAGTTGTATTTCTACCATAATAAAAAAAATGTGTACCGGTGTGATCTCGAGTGGGGACCGCAGAGGACATAATAATGGCGAGGCACTCGCATTGTCGTTGGAGGGCGGCCACCCATCGTTGTGCACCGAAACCCATCCCGGCTCGAATCAACGGTCGGTAAAGCTCATGAACCACACTTTCATCGTATTCCGCGTGCTCAACCCACGTAACCTAAAAAGGACGATACATCAACAAACCATTTTTATTAAAAAATACATACACCATAAAAAGATAAATTAACTCGGGTAGAGCGGTTAGATAACCCTCTTCTTTTCGTTTCGTGTATATATTTTTTTTCTTTTTAGCGTGTCTAATATCTTGCTAGTCAGTGTTTTTTTAATATAGAACTGTCGTTTAATAAAAGAGGAATAACTTTAAATAATAAATTAAAGTGATTCTTGAATTAAATAACTTAAAATCAATAATAGAAGACAAATCTTGGAAATGGGCTCAATGGACAATAGTATATTCATGAAAACAGTACTATCAATTCTCCTACATCAGAAAATGACAATATTTTTATTATTTTCACAAAGATTTATGCAAATAAAATAAGAACAAAATGACATGAAAATGGTCAAACAGGATCGAATAGGACCCCAAAAAAACTCAGAAAACTTGGAACAGAAACATCAAAACAATTGTTTTATACCAACGATGATATTAACCACTAAAAGTGATCGGGATCATCGCGATCTGAATAATAAATATGTCACAATGCGCGGGAAATCGAGTTGTTAGATGTTTCTGTTGTATATTATATATCACAGCTGCATGATATAATATAAAGTATTTGAATCTGATTCCATATGCTTAATTTAAGGAGTACATATGCATTGATAAGCCAAAAACAGCATCTGAAATGAATAAAATAGCATTTGAGAAGGTTCGTTTTCGCGTTATAAAATTCATCTAAAATGAATCTTGTCAACAAGAGTGGCGACTCGAGTCTAAGAACTTTTGTTTATAAAAGATACGATACCCTGGCAAATTTAACAACATTAAATCTCGAAAAAAAATAATTATAATAAACATATATATAATAATATGAAAAGATTGTGTAAGTTACATGTACACATATGTAAGCATCAAAGATGGTAAATTATGTTTACTAAAATGTAAGCAGTGCATTTAAAGTTGTACATTACTATATTTATGTAAGCATTCATGTTTCGGAAGTAAGTGTTAAGGTTTTAAGAGAAGAGGTGTGACAACGAACTCATTAAAGACTAGAGGCAAGCACACCTACTTGTTAAACTCCATAAATGCTAAAGAAGGTTTCAAACTTTGACTTTTAACATCAAACCGATTGATTTTAATTTTTAACCACATTATGCTATAGATTGTCGTATATCACATGACTCGTTCAAATCTAAAAACAAATATAAAACTTCAAAGTCAATAGTTGACTAAAGAGTCAAGTTTATACCTTAGAGTAACCATTGGGCATATCTTGAACAACACAACCGGAAGGAAGCCTTCTACAAGTCAAAAAAACGGCTTGACCGTCACGAATCGTATCGACTGACACGTCAACCACAGCCCACACGCCCTCCGCATGTTGCTTGCAATACCGAAGAAAGTTGACCTCACGGACTGGGACCAACGGTGAAAGAACTTGCAGCTCGGCGTGCATCTAAAACATGATTCGGTTAATAAAACGATTGTATCTAACGAAAAAATAAACGGGATTTTGAACCGAATTTTACCAATTGAAGTGCACCATTTCTTGTTCCTCCCATACTATTTGCAATCACATCTAATGTTGATGTTCTAGCAATCATACATGGAAACATTTCTGCCCATTTGTTCTAAGCAAAACAATAAACAAGAATCAGATAATAATTCGTAACGAATAACAGTTAATAATAATCGAAACATGATTAACGAGAAAATACCGAATCCATTAGGGTTTCAACAAGAGCCAGGCTATTGATGATCACTGTCCCACTCTCTCGTGTAGCCTCAGAAACAAAATCATTCGGTTTTTGCCCGATACACGGAGTAAAGATCCTTGCATACTCGTTATGGTTCATCACCTCACGGCCTGTGTCCAAGGACTGGATCCAAAGCGGCTCGTCGGTTTGGGCTAACTTAACCAACTCATCCATAGCGGCTAACGCAAGCTCGAGGTACATTGACCTTTCAAGAGAATGATCAATCCCCATCACATTGTTACTTCCTCTCGGCGGTCCAACCGATGACGCACTAGAAATCCCGACACCAAAATCAGGAGGCCCTAGTGGTAGTGGCGAGGTGGTTGATCCAACCATCCCACCACTTACACCGCCTTGGAGTTGGTGGAACTGGTGTCCACCAACTCCAAGCTCCAAACTCGAGTTTGGCATAGCGGATACTGGGCGACCAATAAATTTCCCGGCAAGGGCGCACACGCGCTCTAGCTCGTCTTTTAATCTCGCATTCTCAATCCTTAAATGTTGTTCCTCCAACGAGATATCACCAATCATCGCTGGACCGCCACAATTGTTACAGCTAGGGCTCCGCATTGCCTCCCGAATCGACATGTTTTCCGCTCGAAGCTTATCGTTTTCTTGCCGGAGAATCGAGTTTTCGTGCCGCTCTAATTGTGTCTAATTAATTCAACATTAAACTTTTAATCAGTTTACAACAATATTATCATTAAAAAGATTGATTGTTTCCACTTACTTTCATCTGGGTACGACGATTCTGAAACCAAAACTTAACCTGTCGTGTCTCTAAACATAATCTTCTGCTAAGCTCCAAACGTTGTTTATCATCAGGATGAGGACACTCTTTAAACAATCTTTAAACAAAATAAAAATAATAATAATTAATTTTTGTTAGATCTAACAAATTAATAAGACTAATAATAATAATAACATTTAATGTTATTAAAGCTATTATTATTACGCTTCAAGTTCTTGGATTTGTTGCGGTGTATGACGGTGATATCTTTTCTTTCTCGGTGGTTTACCATCATCTCCATCAGGATCATCACCGGAGCCACCACCGTCCATATTATCACTACCGGACTTACTCTCATGCTCCTCTTCACGGCTTCTTCTACCACCGCCACCACCACCAGCCTCATAACTTTCCGGCATTCTTCCAATCTCACCACCACCACCACCCTCCATAGACGTTTGCTAAAAAATTAATAACAAAAAACAAATCAGTTAAAAGTAAAAAAAAAAAAAGTATGATTTGATGTGGTTTAAGAAAAGATAATATTATTACAAGAGCAAGTGAGAGGCCGGGTGAAGAGAACATTGATTTGGAGTACGGTTGAGAGATGGCACCGACGCGCATATTATAAGGGATGCCACTGCCGTTACCGCCGTGGCTGTTATCAAGAAAACCCCCAAAACTCATGAGATAATAATAATATTATTATTATTATGATTGCTGTTTTTTGAATGAAAACCCTAATACACCTAGTTGCAAGATTTAGCTCTTTGTGGATATCATCAAACAAATGTCACAAATCCATCAAGAACAAAGAGTGTTGGATGATTTTAAATAAAGGGTTTTCAAGAAAATGGGTGTGTGAGTGTGTTTTTGGTTGTCTCTCACTCTTATCTGTTTATGGGTGTGTGAGTGTGTTTTTTGGATCATGAGCTTGAAGAGAGAGGTTATAGAAATATAAATAAAGAGGGTTTCATGAATTTGTAGAGAGAGAGAGAGAGAGAGTGTGTGTGTGTGTGAATAAGAAGAAGAAAGAACATAAAGTGTGTGGAGACTTGGAACTTGGAAGCCTTACAAATACAAGACAATCAGAAAAAAGGTTTCAGAGTAAGTAAAAAGGGTCGGTTGGTTGACTCTTCTCTTTCTCTCTCGTCACTCTTCTCACACCTCTTTTTCTCTTTCTCTTTCTCTTTCTCTTTTTCAAAGTCTTTTCTTAATCCTTTTTCCTTTTAATTGTTATTCTTTTCCTTTTCTTCACTTGTGTTTTTATTTAAGTTGTTTAATGACAAAACTTGGGTGGCTCGCGCTTTGTAATAGGTTCATAAAAGTTAAATTTAATTTTACTTCTCTTAAACACTAGTTATATTATTGTCTAAATAATAACACTAAATTGTTGTATTAAATAATATAAAGAATTAAATAGGCATTACTTAGTGTAGTGAAGATTCTTTAAAAGAATTATTATTAATTAAACTAAATTAATGCATCAAGTGTTAGTAATAAAAAATTAAACAAACTCTTAAAAACAAAAAGTTTCAATTAAATATGCATTATTTTTTATTGTAGTGACTATAATATACATTATTTAATAATGTATATTGTATACTAGGTTATAAACCGTGTAACACACGGGTTTGAAAAAATAAATCTCATTTTTTATCTTATTATATGCTTTAGGTTCTTCAAGTTGCAATAATCATGTACAAAAAATACATCAAAGCTTTTGAAAAGTCACAAGAGCTGAAAAATGTAAAAAAAACTGTTTCTAAGTATATTGTTGTGTTAATTTCAGTATATCTTGCTACTGAACTAACAGTTGCTAGAGTTTCTATAGGTAAAAAAAATTATCAAATGATTCAAATTGAGGGTTTAATGATACTAAATTATTAATTATTCATAATAAACAAAAAATAAACTTGTGTGCCTTACTTCATGCCTTTTTTTTCTAATTTATGCCTTAGGTTATAAAACTAAAAGCAAGAACAACTGCATATTTGATAATATCGGCAAAGAAAGTGTAATACTAATAAAGTTATAAGCATTTTATTACAATTTTTTTCGGTATCAAACATGTAATCTTACTAAACTTTTAATTTTAGATGATCTTGACATAATTTACTCAACTCCAACAATATAAAAAAACCTAAACAGTTATAGTGAGTTTTATATTTGTGTGTAAATGTAAAAAAATGTGTAAAGAAAACATGTTTGAAACCAAAGGTAACATTTTTCTTAAAATAACCAATTTTAACCCTAACTTGTACCAACCAAACTGATTCTTATGCGTTGCGCCGACTGACACGGCCCGTCCTTTTTGCCAGCTATAAGAGAACACAAGTAGCGAAATTGACTCATATACTTAAAGGGTCAAATACAAGATGAACTTGCCCGAAATGTTCCAAGTCACATTAAAAGTGGGCTTGTTTTAAGTGAAACTTGTTATGACCCATTACATAAATCAGAGTAAAAAAACTGTTGCGAAGATTTTATTCATAACAAATAAGTATCCCACTAAAAACTAAACCATCATTCCTCCCATATGTTAAACAATTTTGAGATTCTTGTATAGAAGATAGAACACAAACAAATCATAATAATAATCAACCAACTTAAAAGAAACATATTAGTATTTCGAACACCCTACAGATGATCTTACTCCTTACAATGATTTTGTACAAAATCAGTTTGCAACACACATAAACAACCATTTTTCTATCATTAATAATAGTCAAGTATACTTTACAGTCTTAACTTGTAAGATTTAAAAAAAATAAAGAAATGAGTGTTATTCTTATAACAGATAACACAATGTCATCATCGTTAAGATACTCTTCCAAAAAGATATGAATTTTGCTTCATAAATATATATGGATATCATCAAGGAAACAAGACTCACTATGACACCATTTATTTTATGGATCAAAATAACTCATTTTCTATATCAGCTTTGCCCGAAACTCTAGTTGATGCAAGTTTGTGATAATGAATAAGCATAATGAATTTCACAATCTGTTAATGTAAGGCCCGGTGCCCAACTTTAGCATTGGATTTACTCATAAACACAGTTTTAAATATCAGAGTGAATTAAAACTTTTCGCGGAATATAAAAACATAAACATTCATTACAAAATATTAAAATCATAACTTTTAACTTTCAAATTATTTTAACATAAAACATCATAACTTTTCTTCACTAGATGACAGTCACCTCAGTCCATGCCATGTGTCCCCCTCAAGCCAGCTTTTTCATCTTATCTGCATGCGTGCATACTAGAAACCAGCTACGCTGAGTAAGTTCTAGTTAATAAGGTAACATACATTACATTCACACACACACACATATATATATGTATATGTATCCGTAGATACATATTACATACTTAAGCTGCTTCTTTCATTCATACATACATACTTCTATACTTTCATACTTGCATTCTTTCATATTTTTATTCTTTCATACTTTCATACGTTCATTATTTCATACTTTCTTGTTTTAGCTTACTTATACATATGTAATTATCTCTACGTTTTAAAGAGCATTTCTCCCTATAACCTCATAGATATTATTAGGGTATGGTCCCTACATTCGCATATATTATTAGGGTATGTTCCCTACATTCGCAGATATAATTAAGGTCTGTTCCCTATATTTGCATATATTATTTGGGACTGTCCCTTACATTCACAGATATTATTAGGGTATGTTCTCTCCTTAACCATACAACCATACATACATGTCTTTTTATATATATATTTATATATACTTTCATACATTCTCTTAGCATTTTCTATATATTTCATATATAATTCGTATATAATTCATAAAGCATTCACGTACACTTACCACTCAAGGTAAGTGTATTAACTGATCACATCGAGTATGCACACAGCCCCAAAAAGCATAACAGAGAAAAGGGGCTAGAAACTCAACTGCTTGTTTCGGAATTTATGGTAACACCTCTCTTCAACTGAGCACGGGTAACTGTGTAACAAGGCACGTAAGTTTAACTACTACTCCCGTGCTCTTACGTATCTATTCTAGCCTCAGTCTTTCTTTCTAGGCTTTATCGTTTATAAACATTACCTTTAGTTATTAATTAATTACTTATTCTTGTCTTACATGCTGCATAAGTTCTTGGCGCACAAGTCATTTCCACGTTTAAGTCAGCGCATAAATTATTACGTATAAGTTACTTCTCAACATATAAGCAAGGCTAGCGTCTAAGTCATGGTGGCGTATACGTCATGTTAGCGCGTAAGTCTTGGGACGTATATGTTATACGTCCGTATATGTTATACATCCGCATAAGTTATGCGCCCGCATAACTTATGCACCACGTATAACTTATACTCACATACTTATACACTTCATTCATATACGTGGCCATGCATATGCGATCCCAGAACTTATACGTGATACATACATATGCGTGGTTCATACATATGCACTCCTCAATATATACATCCTTACTACACATGCGCCTCTAATCATACACTATCACACATACATATACATACATGTACACATATACCCTGGTATACATATGCCCCCGTATAACATATACAACGCATATGTTCATATCTGATTATCCTTAACACGTTTTTTGGATTTTTATTCGATTTTGGAGTCATCAGCCGCCGTTAACCACCATGGTTGGCCGGATTTTGATCGTTTATAACCCAGGTAGCTTCGGGTGGTCCTAATCCAAGCTAAGGTGACCCTTAAGCTCGTTTTTGATTGATTAAACACCCGATTAAAGCTAGATCTAAATTTAAACGTCTCATTCGGCATCCCGGGGCTGCAGTGTCGGGTTCTAAAATGTTGGGTCAGCTGAGATAAATGATTTCTACCAAGTTTCATGAAAAACCGACTTCGTTTACCTGTCTTTTTCACGAACCGAACACTACTCATTTTACCCAAAACGAACCAACTAAACCGTCTACTATCAAGTTCATTACTTTATCAATAATCATGACCCGTTCTATCTTCTTACCGATTTTCATGCAAATCCGTATACAAAAAGTAAACCATTTTAACAAAAACGTACCTTTGAGTTTTTTGTTCGAAATCACTCGAATAGACCAAAACCATAACAAACGAACAAAAATTGAGTGATTCAAGCGACCACGAAACCGCCTCACCCCGATCTATAAACCCATCAGCTCACCTTTGTCGGAAAATGTCGCTACATTCGCCGGAAAAGCTGAACAGTGGCCGGAAAATTCCATTTTTAGTTGTCACAGTTTTGCTGATAAATACCGGACTTCCCAACTTTTGATCGGAAATCTGATAAGATGAAATATTCAGTTATATTCCACGAACACTCGGTTAAAATTTGAGACCGATCCGACGGTTAGATCTCTGAGAATCATCTTGTCTTTGTGGGTTATTTTCTCAAAAACAGAAATTTGGTATAGAATGAGTTTGAAGGCTAGAATGGGTATGAATGAGATGGTGGCTACATTTATAGGAAGAGGGTAGGGTTTCATGTTTAACTTTTCATCTGTTGACACTTATTCCCCTTCTACTTTAGATAATTACATTTATCTTCCATAATTTAATTAAACCAAATTCCTTTTAAATACCAATGAAACTTGGGATATTACAGTTAGCATGTGGCAAAAAAATGCACATAATTATTAGATCTGAAAGAAGGGGTACTGGTTTGCACCACTAACAATCTACTATTATCCTTGACAACTGGATTATGTCACTTTAGCAAAAGTTATCAATACATATAAAAAATTTTATTTTTATAGAATTAATAGTAAAAAATAATCAAATGAGAAGAACCATTTTCGCATTGCTCATAGTAAAGACGAATTGTGGCACCTTATGAATCGGGCACTAATAAACAAAGACATACAACACAAATATGCACATACTAAAATGAGTTTCTGTTGGGTCCATATTTGGTGGTTTGTACTAAGTTATATGTTTATTGGGATTCGCATTGGGCTATGAATGTCAACCGAGATCCTTATGGATCTCGGTGGGCTTTGGGCTATGGTTGGGCTAGTTTTTTGGTTTCCATATAAATAGATCTTATCATGCATAGGGTTTAGGTTGGTGGTTGACATTAAGAGAGAAAAGTGTGAGCAGAACTAGAGAGGAGGTTGTTAGTTCACTTGTCATTTGCAAGGATCGTGTATTGTAAGTGCTTAAGCACTCGACGTATTCTAATATACGTGTGTTTTGAAGCAATCCCTTGTTATCCTACTGTGTTAATTCGTATTCTTGAATCACCAAGTATCGGTATTCCGCACCTGTACTTGTTATATTGATATCATAATTGTAGTGATCCAGATTCGGGACTTACAATTGGTATCAAAGCCTTGGACGAATTCAGGATCGTTATTGTGATATTAACGTATTCAAGATCTTGATTTATTGGTGGTTTGTTTATATTTTCCGGTGAAACAGTAACCGGGAGAAAAGGAAGAAGCTATTTTTGGTGAAAGATTGAATTGATTTGGAAACAGTTTAAATCCCACAATTCCCGGGGTTTATATGGTTGCCAAATTTAATCGGTCAAACGTGTTATCAGAGATTCTAGATTGATTTCGGAATTATTTAAGGATTCTCGGCCATAGACTCTAGGCTACTGGACATATTTTCATCGTTTTCGGCCAGGTCTGAGGGTTCTCGGCCATTAAACATAGTTCTCTGTTCAATTTAAGAAGATTTCAGTCAACCATTTTGTGTTCTCGGTCAACCTCTATGGTGGTTTTCGGTCAACCCCTGTTTTCGGCCAAAAAAGAAGCTGATCAAATAATCATAGTTTTCGGTCAATTTCAAAGGTTCTCGGTCAAAGTTGTTGTTCTCGGCCAAAGAAGTTCTCGGTCAGAATTATACTAGTTCTCGGTCAAAGAAGTCAGTTCTCAATCAAAGTTCTCTGTTTTCGGTCAACTGAGTTTTCGGTCAGCTGGAGTTTTTGGCCAGCAGTGTTCTCGGTCAAAAGTTTTTAGTAAAAAAAAAATTTGGCGAAAGCAATTTTTTTCCAGAATACTCATTATAAGTAAAAACTCATTTTTGAAAATTTTGGCGAAAACAATTTTTTTTCGAGTGAATTTCGGTGAAATTTTTGGCGGGAAAATCGGAAAAATTGTCTTGAACGAAATTTTTCCTAGACACTTCTTTTGAGCGGACATCTTTCTTGAGAATTTTGGCGATCATATTTTTTTCGAGGAATTTTGGCGGGAAAATCAGTTTAATCTCTATAATTACTCAACGGATTCTCCACAACTCATCTCAATGTTTGGAAGTACTCTTAATCAGTCTTTTCCCTCACAAGAAGTATATCAAAATTCATCTGAGATAAGTTTTAAACCATGTTCTTTAAATTGTGGTGAAAAAATAGAAATGTATAAGCTTCATAACGACAGTCTAAGTAGAGATATGGAGAGAATAAATCAGAAAATTTTAAACTTAAGAAAAATGAAAAGGACTTTCTAGACAAAATAGAAGCACAAAACAAGGACACTAAAAAGCTTAAGTCTTATTTTAGTATAAAAAGTTGTCACCATCTAGATGTCAAACAAGAAATTGCTGAGTTAACTGCTAAACTGGAAGCCTCCAAGTTAGAGATCTTGAATCTAACTAGTAAGTTTGAAAAGGCTGAACTTGATTTTAAAAAATTTGATGGTTCAAGCAAAGTTGTTAACTCAATGATTGAAAATCAATTGTGGTGGAAAGATAATGAAGGTGAGGGAATAGGATTCAGTCAAGTTCCCCCACCCTACAATCGCAATTATGTCCCTACCCCTGTTACCAAAGAACAGGAGGAAAAGATAAAAGACATGAAGTACGGTAAACAGGTTCAATATGAAATTGTTGGATCAGGATCCCTAGAGGAAATCAAGCCTGCTTTTAAATGTGTGAACAATTTTGATGCTTCTACTTCATGTGCAGATATAGTAACCGATGTTGCTTCTGATAGTAAAGGGTTCAAGCTAGTGAAAATGAGTCTTATTCTACCGTGTCATCAAATTCAGATGACATCACAACTCAAAATTGTACTAATAATAATACACAGAGTTGTGGCAACAAAGGGAAGGCACATAAGAAATCAGCACAACAAGGACAGTCTCGTCCTCATAGATCCTCCGGATGTCCATGTGTTGATAAATCATTGGGTGCTTTTTATATCAAGAGGCAAACATGTTACCACTGTGGCACGCCAGGACATATAGCCATAAATTGTGTTCATCGTCTATATGTCTCCTATTACAAGCAAAATCAGAAGGCTGTGCCAAGGGGCAAGAAGAATGGAAAAACCTTTCCTAAGAAGGAATTCCAACATGAAGCAAGTGCTTCCGTTGACATTAGAAGAAGGATGAAGGCGTGTTTCGTCTGCGGGAATGGCGGGCATTTGGCAAAGGAGTGTCACTACCGTGCTGTTAATAGACAAGCTCCTCAGGTGAAAGGTAATAGGTTTCAACCGAATCCAGTGGTTAAACAAAATGCTTATTTTACAAAACCAAGAGTATCTGTACAATGGGTCACAGATACTCAAGGATTCAAAGTTAATATGACAGGTTTGCACTCAAATGATTTAGAAACTGTTAAAAGAAAAACAAATTTTTAGAAGTCAAAGAGTGTTGAGAGTTCTAAGAATTGGAATTCGAATTTGAATTCGAATTTCTCCACTCCAAAGTCTGCTATTTCAAATTTCACTAAACTAAGACAGACTTGGAAACTTAAAACTCAGCAAACATAATCTATATTAACAAATGATTCTGTTAAAGATGGGAATGATATGAGTTGGCAAGAGGTCACATATGTTGATGCTCAAGGAAACCCCAAGAAATTTATGACTTGGGTTCCTATCTCCAACTAATCCCGCTATGCGTGTAGGAACAACCACAAATTCATTGTTTATTAAATGGGTTGTTCCAGGCACATGACAGGGCAAATATCCATTGTTTTTAAATCTTTAAACCTTGAAATGGATTATTTGTTGCCTGAACGGGATGTTAGTGTGATAGAAAGTTTTTAATCTGCTCTCTAAGTGTGTAGGAACATATCAGAGAATAAATTGCATATTAAAAGGTTCGTTCCAGACATTCAACTAGCAAGGATGCAAAATCTCAAAACAAGCTTATTCCTAGGGGGAGATTCTCACAAATGGGAAAATGATGTCTTGAAGATAAAAGGTAACCGTATCACTTTGGTATGAAAGATTGATCAATCAAAAAGATTTCAAAATTTTAAATTTTTAAAAAATACAAAAATATGTTCACATATAGTTTTTCAAATATAGTTTTTTTTTATTTTGTTTTATTCAAAAATGAGAAAATGACTTGAACGTACATGAGAAATGATAGTACATCAGTTGGCTGACTATCACACTTCACTTTTTAAATACTTCGTTTCGACGATTGAGTCTTTTTGAGGTTAAATTTGTACATAAAAGTTTTTGCACAAATTAAGGGGGAGAAAATTAAAAAATTCAAAAAAAAAAAGATAGTGTGCGTGCGTTCTTATAAAATTAAAAAAAAATAATATTTATCTATGTCTTTCAAACTTCACTTTTCCTTAAAATTATGTCGGTTGCTCATGTTTGAAGAACATATACTTGTATATGTTTGGTCCGGTGATCTACTTGTAGATTCACAGGATAGCCATTCATCTAAAGACTGAAAGCGTCCGGGGCGATTGTGATGTGTTTTCGTGTTTTGAATTCTTTCACTTAAAATTATGTTGGTAATTCCAAGTTGGAGGGACACGTATTCTCATATGTGTTTGGTCCTGTTTACCACTAGTGGTCATAAGGGATAGCCATTTACCTGAAAACTGAAGAGTGACCGGGGTGACTGAGTTCTTAACATGTGTGTCTTCTGTAATTTTATGGGAAGAGATTTTATTATTCAGTTAACTGCTTTTTAGAAGCTTCAAAATATTTTCAAATGAAAATTGATCCAATCTTTGGAAAATGATAGATAAACTGTTTTTGTGTGCCTAACGGGTGAAGTTATTAAGCTTAAAAGGCTCTAGAACAGTTATTGATTTGTATGGTAGCTTTCCATGATGCGTAAAAGTTGAAGTGATAAAAACTAAATATGCTAAACTTACTGTGGAGAGTCATTTTGAAGAAATGTGCATGTCTCCATATACATCTCTCTGAATGATAAGCAGAAAAACAATTACCTAGTCATACACGAGCCCGTTAGTGTTTTGATCACCAAAAATATTATGTTTCTAAGTTTTTGCTCAAGTTATAAAAAAAAGAAGAAAAATATATTATAAGAAATAAAGAAAAATAAGAAAGGATTATTGTGAAGCAAAAAATAAAAAAAATTCGTATTTAAAAATCTTAAAGGGTCAAACTAGAACTACAGAGATGGGGGCACAAAAGTAAGTCCTGTCATGTCTCGAATGAAAGACATGGAATCCGGATGGCTTGTAAATCCAACTTTCAACCTTAAAGCTTAAAAATTCTATTTGATTATTTATAAAAATCTTTTGATCAAGCACTAGGGGGTTGGAGTCAAATTGGGGTGATCTGGGGAAAGCCAAATACGTTTTGAGAAGAGATAGGAGGCATCACAGGTCAATGAGTGATGTCCATCTAAGCTTATGCCGAACTGAACCTAATTCATATCGCTGATGCAATGAAAATCATGCTAAGTTTGTTATACTTGCTATCAACCTGTCTCTTCATGTCATAATAACGCTGAACATGAATCCTTGTGATAACACCTTAAACAATATGATTCCATGTTCGGATCTTTTTATAAATGGAAGCAGTTTTATCAAAAACTAAAATTTGATCCCAAATTTTTGCTTAATTACAAGAAGGCCGGGTGATTAAATTTGTATTATTTGTTGTTTTTTGGTTTTATTTTAGTTCATTTATTTTATTTTTACTTCTTGATTACTCTTGTCGAAACAAATGTGTTAAGAAATCGTTTTAAAATTTGTCTTCTGCTACTGAAATATGATTTCGGTTATTGTGTTATAGTTGGTTTAGCTGGTATGATCTCATCTCACGTCTTTTCAAGAAAATTAAAAAAAAATCAGAAAAACATAAAAATTACAAAAATATGTCTGTCTTATTTTGTTTTATTTAATGATTTAAAAAAAATATTTTAGTTGATATTTCTATCAAAGTTGATTATTCTTTCAAAACTGATTTCTTGCAACGGAAGCGTATGAAGTATCTGAGATTCAAACTGGATGATGCTGTCAAAAAGGGGGAGATGGTAGAGTATTGGATGCAGATGCTGAAGTTGCTGATCATGTTCAAGTAAAGATTCTGAAGGTTTTGAAAGCATCAGTCTAATGGGGAGATTGTTGGGCCATAATTTGGTTAGACTGACGCATATCAAAAGGCCATTGCATGATCAAGACTAAAGTGATATAAACAAAGACGAGTTGAAGAATTGCATTGGTGTAATACCGAAATCGCTATGGATTTCGGTTAGGCTAGTCTAAATTAATAAACAAGAACGAAGCTACAAACCAAGGGTGAGATCGTTGGGTCCATATTTGGTGGCTTGTACTTAGTTTTATGTTTATTGGTTTTCGTATTGGGCTATGAATGTAAACCGAGATCCTTATGGAATCTCGGTGGGCTTTGGGCTATGGTTGGGCTAGTGTTTTGGTTTCCCTATAAATAGATCTTATCATGCATAGGGTTTAGGTTGGTGGTTGACATTAAGAGAGAAAAGTGTGAGCAGAACTAGAGAGGAGGTTGTTAGTTCACTTGTCATTTGCAAGGATCGTGTATTGTAAGTGCTTAAGCACCCGACGTATTCTAATATACGTGTATTTTGAAGCAATCCCTTGTTATCCTATTATGTTAATTCGTATTCTTGAATCACCGAGTATCGGTATTCCGCACCTGTACTTGTTATATTGATATCATAATTGTAGTGATCCAGATTCGGGACTTACAGTTTCAAAAGTTCTACGTACATTCTTTTATTTCTAATTTTTTTACTTTATTTAGTACTATAAAATTATAAAATTATAGATAAATCATTAATATTAAATGTTTAATATATTTATTAATTGTTTTAATTAGATAGTCATGACTTTCAAAGTTAAATAATAATAATGTCACTTGGAAAAAAATGGGACAATTAGGTGTCATGTGACACAACAATGACTTTTTTGTTTATTATAATAGTAGATTGGTGGTTAACAAAGATAGTTTTACCTTTTAAAAATATCATTATTACTTAAAGTAAATGCATCAAGTTGTACTATATGGATTAAAGTTAGAAAATATTTTTTTATTAAATTTAGCATATCTTTTATGTGCTAAACTCTAAAAAAAATTGCAATAAAGTGACAAGCACACGGTTAACAAGCTGTGCTGCAACCCATTTCTTAACACTTTATTCCCAAATGTATTATAATATAGTATAGATATAGATAAGGGTGAGTGGGGTGGTTTACTTAGATGGCACGAGTAACACCCAAGTAGAGTGAGTAGGCCAGGGAACACTGCCGCCTTGATCGAATAGTTTGAACATAAAGGAAAGTTTTTCCTTTCTTTTATTTTCATTTTCACTTCCTTTCCTTTTCCTTCCAGTTTTTCCTTGTAAACCTCCCATTTTACAATTCATTTCCCTTATTTTTTTTTCTTTTCTTTTTTCACTTTAATAAAACTCGGAAACACGCATTTTATTATTATAGTCAACTAATATAGTACCCGTATTACACACAGGTGAAACAATTTTAAAATTCATATCTATATATACATGTATATGTATATATATACATATACGTATTCATGTATATGTATATATATACATGTACATGTATATATATAGACATATGTGTGTGTGTATATATATGTAGGATTTGATTTATTTTATAAGTGTTTTTAATGCGAGGAATGAATCCAATCAGTCACATTTTTTTCTTTTATTTTATCATTAATTTAATGATAGGGGTATTATAGTACAATGTGTATTTTTTTTTCAAAATGGTAAGTCATGATTTATGTGAAAGTTACAGTAAATTTATTTTCAGATATCTATATATCCAAATCAACATATATCTTTTTTTTGTATCAAATTCAATTTAAAGTTGGTGTGTTTTAAAATGAAAAGTATATAAGTTGAAACAATATAATACTGCTATAAACTTTTAACTCACATTATTTGTTGTTTAATTCATATTATTTTTTTTTAATTTAAATTTCAAACGTTTATCAAACTAATAGTCTATTCTTGAATTCAATTGTACCGATTTACTAATTCAACATGGATAAAACAGATTTTGTACTACCATTTCAATATGGCACACATTCATCGCTTTATCGTTAATTTGACCTTATACATGTATACAATATAACAACAAAGTTAGTTGCAATTTAAGATCTTATTCTACAAATTTTCTTGAGCTATTGACATATATTGGTTTGCAAAAAAATCATGACAACCAACCTGGATAAATATCAAATATGAATAGAATAAAATAAAAAAATGTGGGGTAATACTTGTGCAATTACGTGTTTTATGGTCTCGGGCTTCCATATGTCTAAACTAACTGTACAATGACATACACAATAACTTAACCACTTGTACAAACTAGAAACAAATGATATTACACGTTAAAAATTGTTCAAGTTCAAATTTTTTCACATCACATAAACAAGTTAAAAACTATTAACAATAAAATCAAATTACTTATTCAACCTGAACTAAAAAGCTCCAAAATATATGATTTTCTAGTGTTTACGCCTGAACTGAGCCTCCTTGTTTGTCAGGTCACCTTTGATAGCAAAATATGTCATTCGTTTCAACAATAAAACAAAAAACAAAGTCTAAAAAAGATTAAACATTAATAAAACTAGTTTTCATATTAACTATACTATTATAAAAAAATGTAAACAAATATGTACAACACCTATACATATCATCATATAACTACACTTTCTACAATTGTACATAATACCGCCTACATAGATAATCATATTATTTATAATATACCGTGTAATAACTTTTGAAATTTTTAATGGCTGTGTAGGGATATTCCTGGGTATATACACATACAAACCATTATACTAACCACACAATTATAGAGACTACATATATGTAGCCTATAAATCCCTACATAGCCATTAACTATACATATGCAAAGTAACTCCTAACCAACCTAAACATAACATAATTCAGACTCAAATTAATACCTACACAGAATACACAATTTGCAGATAAATCTTGCAAAGCTTACAAATAACAGAGTGTATACTCAAATTAACACCTACACAACACAATTTGCAAATAAACCCTACACATCCTACACATAACAGAATGTATACTCAAACTAACACCTACACAACCTGCACAATTTGCAGATAATCCCTACACGGCCTACACATAACAGACTGTATACTCAAGCTAACACCTACACAGCCTACACAATTTGTAGATAAACCTTACACATCATACACATAACTGAATGTATTCTCAAACTAACACCTTCGCACCTTCATAACCTACACAATTTGCAGATAAACCCTACACAACATTCACATAACAAAATATATACTTTAAATAACACCTACACAACCTACACATAGTAGAATGTATACTCAAATTAACAGCTACACAACCTACACAATTTGCAGGCAAACTCTACACAACCTACACAGATATAAATACATATCATTACACCAACCAATCATTGTTGACTCTAGCTGATTAATCTTACACAGCCTACACAATTTGCAATAATTCTACACAACTGATAAATGTAACATACAGATTATTAGACTATTCAAAAAATAATGTAGCTTTATACTAAAAAAAACCTTAAATGATTTATCATAAAAAAATTATCATAATTAAAATAAAGAATCACGATAAAAAGTTACGTTTAATAGTTTAGTTTTAATAGAAATCAAGAAGTTGCCCCCAACTATTTTTTTAAAACCCTACTTTTGCCTAACTCATCAACGAATTTGATGTTCTGATTACGAATTTGGTATATTGATTCCTAAATTCGAGGTGTATTCAGATATTACAAAAAACATATATATGATACTAACCTTAGTATAAATAACCAATCAGCCTATTGGAGATTGAGATTCTGGATATTCTGGAAATCGATTAGTGAATTAGAGATTGAAGATTGTGGGATTTCATTAGGTGCAAAAAAAAGGGGAACTGCTTTGGAGACCAATCATGATTATGGATGTTGATTAGTAACTAGGGCATGAAAAAAGGGAACTGCTTTAGCTAATGTATGTTACACTGATCCACCCTACATTTGAATGACTAATATGCCCTTTTACTAAAAAAAATAGTTATCATATTATCTTAGCAATTACAACTATGCCTCTATTAATCTATACCATTGATTGCACATGATCAATGGCCAAGATCCACTTCTCGCTATAAAATTACTTCTCACATGAACAATCCCCTATGTGTGTGTGTGTGTGTATTGTAAGGCCTTGGTCCCGGTGCCCTACTTTAGCTTTGGATTTACTAATATACACAGTTCTAAATGTCAGAGTGAATTACAACTTTTCACAAAAACATTAAAAGTCAACTATTTCTTACAAACCATATAATACTTGTCTTAAAACATCACAAATTGTCTCAACCTAAAACATAAAAGTAAAGTATTATGTCTTCCTTCTCGATGCCAATCGCTCAGTTCGTACCATGTGTCACCCTCAAGCAAGTTCCTTAAACCTATTTATGTGCGTGCATACTAAAAGTCAGCTACGTTGAGTGAGTTCTAGTTAATCAAGCAACATACATTACTCTCACATACTACATACTTAACCTGCTTTGCTTTCTTTTGTACATACATAAGCATATACATTCATTCTCACTTTCTTACCTTCACTCTTTCATACTTTCATATTTTATCTTACCTTGATAACATACTTATACATTTTAAATAGCCTTTAAACATATAATCTCACATATATTATTAACTTCTGCCACCTTCCTTTCACAGATATTATTAGGGTTTGCCACCCTCTTACCATACAACCATACATGCCTTTCATTATATTTTCGTTTAAAAAAAATCATACATCCTCTTAACCTTTTCTATATCATTCATACATCATTTATAACACATTCACATGTCATACAATTACCACCTAAGGTAAGTGTATTAACTAATCACATCAAGTATGCACACAACCTCGAAAACATAACAAGAAAATGGGGCTAAAAACTCACATGTGTCATGTTTCTTTCTGAGTTTATGGTCACACCTCTTCTCAGCTGGGCACAACTAACTATGCAACAATTAACAAGAATAACTTAACCACTCCTAATTATATCATATTTCTAGTTTAATGAAACCCCTAGCTCACTGGGGTCAGGGGGTAGCGCCCCTGGCAGCGGGGTTCTAGGGGTGGCAACCTATAACATAGTTCAAGAGGCAAAGCCCCTGGCTGGGGGTTAAGCAGAATTTTCAAACTAATCGAATCAAATTTTCAACCCATCGAATCAAATTTTCAAACCAATCGAATCGAATTTTCAAACCAATTTTTGATTCGATTCGTTTCTAGTTCGATTCGAATCGTTTTCCTAGTTCAATTCGAATCATTTTCCTATTTCGTTTCTATTCGTTTTCCAAACGAATCTGTAACATCCCGTTTTCTAGTTTCGGTTAATAAATGAAAATACGAGTTATTATGAGTCGGGCTTGTGTTGGGTTAAATGGATATGGGTTATGGACTTGGGTTATGATGGAAAGAAGGAAAGACCATGGGCTAAGCCCATGATCCATAATTATATAAGGATTTATTTCCCATTTAATCATTCATTTCACACATATTCCATACACCACCAAAACACACACTTAAGTTCACTCTCTCTCTAATTCCCTCTCTAGCTGAAACATAGATGAAGAACTGATCCCGATCCAAGGTAATGATAGTATGATGTTGTATGAGCGTAAACCCATTAGATATGGTCACGAAACAATAAACCGACACCGTTAAACCGTTTGAGTCACAAGATCCGGGTGGAATCGAGTATAAACCGAACCTAAGATGAGCTTAGGGATCACCCTAGCTCAGATCTGGATCGAACGGGGCGAAAAACGGTGAAAAACGAGTCAAAACTCGTTTTTTCGGCAAAAACCGCGTTTTTCCGGCGACGGCGCCGGAATGTGGTACGAGGTTAAGAGATGTTAGAGAATGTTCTGAAATTCTCTGACCTAACCCTAATTCGTTAACGGGGAGTTAACGGACTAGGGGTGATTCGCCAAATGGTACGTTAAAGGAAGTCTAACGAACTAGAATTAGTTCGTGTTCAAATTCGTTAAGGATTAGATAACGAACTAGAGATAACGAATTTAAAAGATTTGATTCGCTATATGGACTGATTCATCAAGGGTCCAGTTCGCTATAAAGTCCAAATCGTTATAAGGACCAGTTCGTTAGAGGGTCCAGTTCGTTATAAGGACCATTTCGTTATGACAAACCAATTCGCTATACAGTCAATTAAAGAACTAGAAGTTTAAGAGAAGTATAGAACAGTCACTGGACTTAAAAATGAATGATTTAATTACAAAATAACCCTTGAACTTTATTAATTTATAGAATATACCTTAAAGGATTTAGAGGTTAACCATGAAATATTATTATGAAATCCTAATGAAAAATGTGTTAAGAAAGTTAATGAAAATAAATATTTTCCAAGCTGACATGGCAGCTTAACCCCAGCTAGGGGCTCTGCCCCTTGGACCCCGCTAGGGGCTGCCGCCCCTAGAACCCCACTGCCAGAGGCACTGCCCCTGGACCCCCGTTTGTTGAGTGTAATAATTAAACTAGAAAGGCGATATGGGTAGCGATAGATAATTGACACGTGCAATTGTTATACAGTTAGTCGCGCACAACTAAACAAAGGAATAACCATAAACGGCGAATGTAATCGCGTTCAGGTGAGTTTCTAGCCCCATTCCATGTTATGATTTCGGGGCTGTGTGCATACTCGATGTGATTAGTTAATACACTTATCCTAAGTGATAAGTGTATGCCGTATGTGTATTATGTGAAAAGTATGAATGATTCTTGTCGGTACGTGAACGATCTTCGGATATTGCATGTACTGCCAGGTAATGGTTTGATGTATGTACGTATGAAACTTACAATTGTGTATATAGAAAAGTATGGTATGGAGATATGGAAGAAAGGGTGACCGGACCCTGATAATATCCGAGGATTGAGGGTATCAGACCCTAATAATATCCGAGGATGGAGGGTACCGGACCCTAATAATATCCGAGAATGATGGGAGACCGGACCCTAATAATATCTGAGGATGGAGGGTACCGGACCTTACTAATATCCGAGGTATGTGGGTTGTAATGCCCGTTATAATGTCTGGTTAACTAGGAATGTGTATGGACGAATGATGAACAGGATATGTATGTAATGCGTACCTTCGGGCACGTCTATGTGTATGTAAAGTAAGTTATGTGATTAACTAGAACTCACTCAGCAAAGCTGACTTTTAATATGCACACAGGTTAACAGATTGAGACAACTGGTTTGAGATGGACACATGGCAGGATTGAAGAGGTTGGCATCTGAAGATTGAAAAGAAGGATACACAAACATTAAACATATACATTGTTTTTGACATTTATTTTTAATTAAAAAATGGTCAAACATTAAAATGGAAACAATGTTAAGATTGGAGAATATTAAAAAGTTTAAACTTTGTTGCAATATTGGTCAAATTCCGTTTTAAAATGGGTATAAATATGTTATCAATATTAAGCATAAATAATGTGTATTATATAAAAACCAAAATAAATAAATGGGTATATTATTAAGATGTAAAGTTTGATGATATTGAAAACTATAAAAGTCTTTTAAATATCGTTGACATTGGTGAAACAATGTTCTTTGAGATTAAATGTAAATTATAATGATTATGTAAATTAATTTGAATTTCAAATACAAGATTGATTAGAATGACTATCTTCATTTTAAAAAGAAGTATAAAATTATATAAAAACATAAATAAATAAATAAAGGTGCATTTTATTATATTGGAAATTTTAATTTAATTTTTTGTTAGATTTAATGACTTTTTAGTTAGATATATTAAATCGAAGGTTAGGGATCAATTTTATGAATTATCAAAAAATATCAAAACAATAAAGTTGTGTTATCCTAATTTTACCAAATAATATAACGATAATTAAAAAAGTTAAAATTAAATATGTTAGTTAGAAGTCTTCTAGTAATTATAGAAAGGATTTTGAGTTTTGAAACATTATATACATTAATTTTGACATTTACTCATAATTACAAAATGATCAAATATAAAAAGTAGAAAGTTGTATATATACATTAATTTTTACCCGCGTTTATTAAATCGAATTTGACCAATAAAGTTGTATTCTGAAAATATATTAATTCGTAATTGACCAACAACTATAGAAGATTGATTATATAAAAAATGATTTAAATTACATGAATTAGGTAACATATATAAATACATAAATAATCATAACAAAACATCCATAGTTGTACAAAAACAAAGTCATTTTAGTAGCAAATACTCTTTACCTAAAATTAGCTATTCTACCAAGTTGTGCGGCCATAAGCTGAAATGAAAAAAATAAAAACGTATATTTTGGTTTAGTAAAAATTACCAATGGATATAACCGGAATAATTAACAAAATAAATCCGATAACAATTGTAATTTACAACCTAAATAAACCACTCGTTTATGGAAGATAGAGCAGTGCTGCCATAAGCTGAAATCATTAAAATTAAATTAATGTTACATAATGTATTATTTCGGCTGAATTAAGAAAATATAAAAGTATATTTTGGTTTAGTAAGAATTACCAATGGATGTAACCGGAATAATTAACAGAATAATTGCATGGAAGATAGAGCAAGTAGATAAACTTTAACATTTCCATTGAATCTTAGATTTTGATGTACAACCTAAATAGATTATATGAAAATCATATAATAATTAAAAACAATACAAAGAAAAAACGGCAAAGAAAATAAATTGACAATGACAATAATGAATAATATATGAAAATCGACCATTAGAGTATAAAAACTACCTTACCGGAAAAATGGAATTGACGATCGGCAGAGGTGGGTAATTCGCAAGAAAGAGAAAGAGAATTTAAAATGATTATTATGGTTTGCAATGTTAAGGTTAATATAATAGGAATGAGGTGATTTGGCATTAATAGGAAAGGAAACTTGATGACATGGAATCATAGGTGGACAAGCTAGGTAAATGACATGTGTATAAATCGTGTTGCTTTAATAAATTAGTAAGATAATATACTTAGACACCATTATAAATTGTGTAGTGGCCATTGAACCCCCGCTCCACATCAGCTTGTATAACACCAAATACCATTACACTAGTGCAAGATAAGGGCGCTAAAGTGTGTGCTACCCTTTTGGGCGCTAGCTTGTTAATGACGTCAAAGGAGAAGATGTGGGGCCATAGCCATATCAAACAATCAAGTTATTATCACTTACATTTTTATTTTTATAAACGGAAAAAGAAAAGATTAAATAGTAATAAAAAAACTTGACTAAAAAATTACACATATTTTTATGGTTTAATTAGGTATTGGAAAATTCTAAAAATGTCCCATTTGATAAGAGAGAAAAAGTCCCAAGATGTCATTTCTTTTGTAATATTCCCAAAAGATTCATTCAAAATCCGTTGGCAGAGAGAAGTTTTGAACCAAATCTTTCTTCGCAGATTAATTTTGCTTGAACCAATCCATACGAACCACGTGTTCCAAATCCGTCTTCAGCGACAAGTGTTTATCGAAATCCGTTTTGGAAGACCAAACTTATTTGTTTTCGCGGGCAATGTTTGATCGAAATCCGTCTCCGACGAACAAACATAGTGTCACACCCCGGCCAAAGACGGCGGAACATGCCGGGGTGCAACGGATTACCCACGAACACAAGACACTATTAAAGTGACAATATTTAAGCAACCCATTAATTTCATTCAATCACCAAAGTAACTCATCTTGTTCATGCAAAATAACACCAAATATAAGAATTTAATTGTTCATTCTTCAAATACCTAATCGGTCTCAAAATAAGATAGCATATTCAAACTCCAATCAACTAATAATCAAACATGTAACAATGCATAAAATAATATTTGTCAACACGTATGTTGGTGAGCAATTTCATAGTTTTGAATATATATATATATATATATATATATATATATAAATATGTGAGGCAAAATCCACAAATCGTATATGAAACTATAAATAAGAGCAAGTATTGTGGTATATAAATCATAAATAAATGAGGATCCTTTCTAATCGGTAACAACCGACATACTCTATATAATGAGGCCCTATTCTACTAGCACAAGGCTAAAGTAGTTAAGGGTGCGTATGATCATACTTATTGAGGCTCAACAACAGCATAAAAATAAACACTGATGGACGTAAAGCATATGATACATATAACACAAAATAGAGCAAGTATTCTAGTATCATACACCCTAAAGTTTGTGGTTTGAGGATCGAGTATTATAAATTACTCTTGTTTTGAATAAGTATGTATGTTACCCCCAAAGTATAAACATGAAAACGGGGGAAGAAATGTACTTACGTGAAATAAGTAACTTGGAGGATTAGTTTGTGATATAACATGTAACATCCCGAAAATTCTATAAATAATATTTAATGTTATACCTGCGTCGGGTGAATTATTTGAGTTAGTGGAATAATATGATAATATGATAATAAAGCTTAAGTTGTAGCGGGCTTGGTTAATAGAATTAAAGATGGACCAAAAAGGAAAGATGGGCCTTAGGTCCATGGGCTTAAGGGAGTATAAATACCCCTTAAACCCTAATCCTTTCCATTTTTATCCAAATCTACACCATAGCCTACACCTTGATAAACACACACAAACACCGTCCTATAACCCGAGCCTAGATTCGAAGGTGGAAACCCGAACCCGTTGGTGCTAGATTGTCGTGAAGAACCAAAACAACATCAAGGCTTAACCATGTTCGTAAACCGACTCGTTTAAGGTACGTTTATAACTAGAAATCTTTCCTTTAGATCCGGATTCATTTTGGTAGTCTTAGATCTGTATACATATGATAAAAACGAACCTAACAAAGCAAACCTCACTGAAATTGATTACAGTTTGATAGGCTAATCGTTAGTATGAAGAACCCGTATATATATGTTTAAATCGCACCCTATAAACACGACTATTTGAACGAGTGAATGGTTAGGGTTTGTAGGCGCTGCATAGAAGATTCCAATGATACCTAAATCATGATGTTTCGTTAAGAAATGAACGTTTAATCGCAAATCTGATATAGTTTGACTGTTCTTGTTCTTATCAGTTTTGACTTTGACCCTAGAGTCAAAGATCTGGATAAGAACTGTAGATAGTTCATTATGGTGGATCAATTCGTTACGCGTGCATAACGAATGGGACTCATTCATGTGAATTGATAACGAATCAGCCCTTAATTCGTTAATCACCCATTCGTTAAGTAAGATAACGAATCTGGTGATTCGTTATAGACTCATTCGTTAAATAAGATAACGAATCTGGTGATTTGTTATAGGCTCATTCTATATGCTGAGATAACGAATCAAGTCATGAGATGACGAATCAGATGGTAATAAGGGACGAATCTGGATAACGAACTAAGGAAGGTTATGTAACGAATTAGATAGCGAATTAGGCTTAATTCGTTATAGCAAATGAGTTATCGAATTGGATAATAATATTCAAATCCTAATGGAAAATGTGTTAAAACAGTTAGTGAAAATATTTTTTTTACAAGCTGACATGGCAGCTTAACCCCAGCCAGGGGCTCTGCCCCTTGGACCCCGCTAGGGGCTGCCGTCCCTAGAACCCCGCTGTTAGGGGCGCTGCCCCCGGACCCCCATTCGTTGTGGGCTATAGTTAGACTAGAAACGTGATATGGGTAGTGATAGTTAATCGTTACGTGTAATTGTTATGCAGTTAGCCGTACACATCTCTCGGAAGGAGTAACCATCAACAGTAAACGTAACCGAGTTCAGGTGAGTTTCTAGCCCCATTCATTGTTATGTTTTCGGGGCTGTGTGCATACTCGATGTGATAGTTAATACACTTACCCTAAATTGGTAAGTGTATGCCATGTATGATTATATGATATCTATATATGTCTGGAATGAGAATGAAAGCTTGTCGGTACGTGAACGATCTTCGGATATTGCACGTACTGTCAGGTTAATAAAATAGATATGAATATTGTATGTAATGTAAAGGTGATCGCTTGTTGGTACGTGAATGATCTTCGGATATTGCACGTACTATCAGGTTATAAATATAGATTTGAATATTGTATGTAACGTAAAGATGATTGCTTGTTTGGTACGTGAACGATCTTCGGATATTGCACGTACTGTCAGGTTATAAATATAGATTTGAATATTGTATGTAATGTAAAGATGATTGCTTGTCGGTACGTGGACGATCTTCGGATATTGCATGTATTGCCAAGAATAGTGATTGTCTCCTTATATGGTTATTAAATAATAAATTATGTACCGAGTTCCTTCTACGGATAATATATAGAGTGTTCCTTTAATGGAAAGCATAGTGTACCTTTAATGGAAAGTATAGTGTTCATTTAATGGAGAGTACAATGTTCCTTTAATGGAAAGTATAGTGTTTCTTTAATGGAAAGTATAGAATTCCTTTAATGGAGAGTACAATGTTCCTTTAATGGAAAGCATAGTGTTCATTTAATGGAAAGCATAGTATTCCTTCTATGGAAATATATAGGATGTTCCTTCTATGGAAGTATATAGAGTGTCCTTCTATGGAGAATTTATACAGAGCGTCCTTCTATGGAATATATATATATATATAGCATGGGCAATAGCCATGGTTCTTTTAATAGATATTATGTGACGTTCCTCTTATGGATATTTATACAAGGTTAAGATATGTATGTATGTAAGATATGTGTATGTATTGTATGTCACCTGATTAACTAGAACTCACTCAGCGTAGGTGACTTTTAGTATGCACGCAGGTGATCAAACTGAAGAGTTAAGCATGAGGATGGCACATGGCATGGATTGAACGGCTGGCATCTGAAGATGAAAGAAATGGTGTTTTAATTATGATGTTTATTAACATGGTTTTAAAGAAAAGATTTAATGTTTTGTAATGAATGATAATAAACTTTGATTTGTAAGAACTGTGTTTATGAGTAAATCCAACGTCCAAAGTAGGGCTACCGGGTACGGGGCCTTACAAATTACATCATATTCTTGTATGTTGAATAATATCCTACGGTCAAACTATTGTATTCCAACTTGAATAATATCAACTACTTGTACCTGTAACATGTATGAAAATAGAGTTTGTCAACACGACTGTTGTTGAGAATGCATAGGTTTTAGTTTTTTATGTATATAGATAAATCACAATTCATATGTAAATGATGAGTATTACAATTCCTATGAAAATGTAAACAACTAAATAGACGTGGACCTGTTCTTATTGATACGAAATCAAAGTACTTGGGTAAATGTATGATCATACTAGATGAGGATATATGAAGATGAGATACCAACCACCAAACATAAAATAAACAATTAAGCACACAGAGCATTATTATATTGCATGCAATAATCACATATAAACATATATTGAATTGTGTTATGAATAGATAAGTAAATAAAAATGAGTAATTTAAATAGGGTATACATGCCACCCCCAAAATTTAAAAAATGAAAAAAGGGGGACATGTAAACTCAACTTTGAGATTAAAGCCAATCTTGAAATGACAACCGAAAGCACGTTAAAGAAAATGAATGATCGAACCTCATGAACTATAAATAAGCAAAATATAATAATTAAAGACTAACTAATGGGATTGGAAAGTTTAAAGAATAATAAATCTAATGTATAAATATTAAGATAAAAACAAAGAAAAGATCAAAAAGGAAGATGAAATACAAAATCAGTTTTTGGACAGCAAACTGTTCTGTTTTGATTAAGTTATTTAAAATATCAAATAATTTTATCATAAATCAAGACTTTCTAGTATACTAAATTAGAATGTTTTGAACAACTTTCATTTAGAAAAGTTTTGCAAATTCGTAACCTAAATAGGCCAAAACAGTCATGAAATCAGAGGGTACGAATCTGCGCATTGTTTTTAAAATATTTATTGCGAATTCATCGGAATGAATTAAAATGCGTAAAAATAGTTTCTAGAACCAAATTTCATTGAAGTATATCATAGAATTTGGTGTTCACGTTTTCAGTTTGTTATAAACAAGAGATGCCTCTTTCTTTGACGGCTATATCTAATGTTAAAACTGAAATATAGCTAAAAGAAATATTCTAACGATTTTGAAAAGGATTTTGATGAAATAAAATTATGGACTTTTTCGATATGATTATATAACATTTATTAGCATATATCATCAAAAATCCTTGGGTCCTTTGAACAAAAAAATAATGTTTCAAAACAGAAAAAGAAAGATGTAAGAACATTCAAGTGTGACCTTCGTGTATGGGTTATATGGATTCCTAGACATGATTGTGTTATGGTCATATGACCATTTGTTAACTAGTATGAACAAGAATTTAAAATAAATAGAAATAAGATGAAGAAGACCTAAATAATTATAACCCTACCTTTGAAATGGAAAAGAAAATAATCTCTTGAACTTGTCAAAGAGTGGTTCAAGAATTAAGGGGTGGGAGTGAGTTCTTATTTATACTAAAACAAGGAGGTTATTCTTTAGAATGTTTTAATGATAAAATTGATTAGGAGAGTGATTTGCGGGAGGAGGGTTGATCAAAATTTGAATGGTGTAGGAAGATATTTTTCATATTTTAAAAATAAATAACTTTAGGTAAAAATAAATGTGACATAACTAGATTAAAATGATGTACTTTGGTTATGCATCAATAATTTTATTTATGTGATATTTGAATAAAGAAAAAAAATCATGAGTGTTATAATTTTTATTTATATACGTATTAGTAAAGATTGATGTTATTAAATAACTTTAGGGAAGAAAAACTATTGCGTATGAAATATGTAACATATGGGTATATGTATAATTAACTGAATCACATCGAAAATTTTAAACGAGTCGGGTTTTCGGGTTCGAAAATTGACGAATGTTACACTTATATCAAAACTTGTGTGAACTCACCAACTATTCATTTAGTTGATATTATTTTATATATATTCTATAGGTATCTTATTTAGAGGATGCTGCCGAGACAAAGAAATTAGTACTTAGGATATTCAACTTAAATGGACGAATTGCTTAAATGTGTATATTTGTATTTCTTTTACTTCCAAACTTGTGTACTTAATAGTGTCACATGTGTTTTGAGCAATCTGTACGTCACACTCGGGCATATTCCGCTTTAGCAGGGGTGTTACAAATTGGTATCAGAGCAGTGACTATAAAATAGGACATTAGACGTAGTGTTCTAGTTGGTTATAGCTTATTTTTATTTATTTAGGGTTACATTATTATAAATTTTGTTGGCCCTATTTGATTGTTCAATGCACATTATTTGGTTATTATTGATTTGTTTATGCCTCATGTACACAAATGTTGTTATACTTTGCCTTATGTACACAAACATCACACACAAGTCCAAGGCTTATGCCTAACGTAAAGATTCTTAAGGATTTTCAATAATCAGATTTTTGGTTTTCAATTTTCGATGGTTTATGGACGTTTGACGTTCGACTCTCTATATTTTACAAATGTGTTTTAACTGAAAGTCTGTCAAGTCGTAGTGATACACGAATACTCAGCTTTCGGTTTGATTTAATTACTCGTTTTTATACGAGAATAGTTAAGTTTTAAAACATTTTGTGACACATTTTCTTTATTTATACGCTCATTTACGGCTTAAAATTTTAAAAGTTTGCAAAATAATAACCGAATTTCAAACGATTCCTTTGTTATTTTACTATTATGTTTTAGAATTGAAAATTCAAAAAGTTATGGTGACACATAAATGGTTGAATTTCGATTTGATTGCTATATTATTTTATTCATTTACTACTACGTTTTAGAATTGAAAATTCAAAAGGTTATGGTGATACATGAATGGTCGAATTTCAATTCGATTACCTTATTTCCATATTCATTTACCCTTATGTTTTAGAAGTGAAAATTTAAAAAGTCATGGTGGTACATGACCACTCGATTTTCAATTCGATTTCACTATTTATTGTTAAGTTTAATACTTTTTCCCTATGATTATTCAATAATTTATGAGGATTTCGTTTATTGAAAGGTGAAAACTCATGATGTTTCATGGCAATTCCAAGTTCGATTTTAAATTTGTTTCATACGATTTCTTTTCTTTACTTGTTTTCATTGATGTATCTCGTAGTCCTTGTCATACTTACGTCCCAAGTCACCCGAATTCTTCACGTTTCGTTTCATGCCTTCTCGTCGCCACACTCAAAACTCAACCCACAAATGACAATCCAATTTATCTTGAAATTGACCTCCGCGATCCCGATCATCCCACGTTTAACCGCACCCACCTTCATCGCTATAGTAAATTCAAATTCAAACCCAGCACAATTCTTGGAAACTCAAACCAAACCCAACCGAAAAGCCTCATACAAAATCACGCCCTTTATATAGCATATGTAAATCCCACCAATTTACTTCCCTGAAACGTTGGTATACTTCAATTTGTGGTAGATTCAATTACCACTTGTTGCTAAACCCTACCCAAACTCAACGCCACCCGCCCATTTGCAAGACTTGTTACTTAACCATTTGTCCCGATTATATGCTTGACCACATGCTTCAAGCCTGCTATCATTATGGTGACCCGAGCACACCAGCCATACTCAGTAATGCCTAACTTATTTCCGCCATTCAATACCTTACCCAACATCCCTCGTTTATTCTATTCAATTTTTCGGTTTCAACACTTAGATTTTACAACACCCATTCAACCTGCGTATATTTTCCTTTTGCATACTTTCCCATATTTTATTTCTTTCACTAACACAAATAAGTGGTTACTATAAATAATTAATTTTCATCAAATAGATTTCCTTTAAAAATGACTTCAAACAAATCTAAATGATTTATTATTATTATTATTAGTACTACCACCATCATCGTCATTATTATTATTAAATATTATTATTATTATTATTATTATATTCATTATTATTATTAGTGATATTTTTATTACTAGTACCATCGTCACTACTATTTTTATTATACTTATTCTTTCAAATAATATGTTTAAAGTAATTTTTTTGTTTCAAACAAGGCCTAAGGTCTTTGAGGCTATTTTTCATTCAATAAATCAGGTAATTTGACAATCATTTTCCCTAGGTCGTTGACAAAAAAAAACATTTGTTTTTATGATTAGAATTTTATAAAATTTGCAAGTCTTAGCGATAACTAAAATTTTTTTGTCTAAATAAAATAGAATAAATCTTATTTCACCATGAGATATAAAAGCATCATGATTTACAATCGACTTTCGTAAATTAAAATTATTCTTTCCTTTCTTTCCCCTACGTTAACACCAATGAGTTTCAGCTTATAAATCATGGCACTACCTCCCACGTTAACTTTCATACCACAATCAAACCGACACTCGAGAA
Organism: Bidens hawaiensis; assembly: GCF_021521415.1. Taxonomy (NCBI): domain Eukaryota; kingdom Viridiplantae; phylum Streptophyta; class Magnoliopsida; order Asterales; family Asteraceae; genus Bidens; species Bidens hawaiensis. Next base: position 80,771 of record NW_027497046.1, on the reverse strand, counting down.
GACAAACGTCGAAAGCTGTAATTTCTTTCTTTAATTTTTTCATTCAAGTATTTTTTTTTCAAACTTACCCAAAATGATTTTTATCCATTTCTTTAGAATGTCGTTTACAAAGATTATTTCGATTGTTAATTAATCTTTGATCCATATTCGCTTGTATTTTACGAAACGCAAATTTGTACGTCATTCTTAGTCGCATTTTTTAATCGGTTTACGTTTGTTATCTCAGGGTCTATGACCAATTTCCCATCAACGTAACCATTAAGTGGAAATTGGGACTATGAACATGTAGGTGTACATAGTTACCTAATAGAAACCGTATTTCCATTCTATTTCTACCTTTGACTATCGATAACCGGTTCTCTCCAAACGTAATCGTTTACTTAGAACCGCGACTGTTTCCCATGTACATGTTGAGTTATGTTATGTTATTTTTACACAAATTATTTTGGATATTCGTTTACTCCTCTTCCACGCAATGTTTTATTTGAACCATTTGTTTTTTCTTGATTTTTGTAAGGCCCCGTTACTGGTGCCCTACACTGGACATTGGATTTATTCATAAACATAGTTCTAAATATCATAGTTAATTAAAACTTCACGGGATAATAATAACTTCAAACCATTATATTACATAACCATCAATTCTTGTCTTCACGAGCATTTAAATCATTTAAACAAAAAACATTGTCTTTAAATAACATAACATTTCCTTGAGATGCCAGTGTCTTCAATTCCATGCCATATGCTTCCCCTCAAGCGAGCTGCCTCATTCTACTCACCTGCGTGCATACTAAAAGTCAGCTACGCTGAGTGAGTTCTAGTTAATCATACAACATACAATCTGTTCACATACTGGCACACATGCCCGAAGGTGTGTACCTTATTCATACTTTACTTTACATGCATAGCTATCAATACTAATTAAAGAGTCTTTCGCCCTATAACCTCACAAATATTATATGGGTCTGGTCCCCAACATCACAGATATTATCAGGGTCTGGTCCCTATCCTCACAGATATTATTAGGGTCTGGTCCCTATCCTCACAGATATTATTAGGGTCTGGTCCCTTTGTTTCGTGTAACTATAAGATACTTGTCTTTACATACCTTCCTTAATATTACGTGCAATATCCGAAGATCGTTCACGTAATGTCAACATAACATACATAACATACATGCATCATTCATACATCATATATATACCTTCCTTAATAAAACGTGCAATATCCGAAGATCGTTCGCGTACTATCAACATAACATACATAACATACATACATAATTCATACATCATATATATACCAATCATATCTTTAACTACCACCTGACGGTACATGCAATATACGAAGATCGTTCACGCACCGTCAAGCAATCATCATAAATAAATCATACCAAGCATACACTTACCACTTAAGGTAGGTGTATTAACTATCACATCGAGTATGCACACGGCCCCGAAAACATAGCAAGGAAGTGGGGCTAGAAACTCACCTGAACGCGGTTACGTTCACCGTTAATAGTTATTTCCCTCTTTAGTTGTTCGCGACTAACTGTATAACAATTACACGTATCAATTATCTATCGCTACCCATATCGTATTTCTAGTTTAATTATAACCCTCAGCGAACGGGGGTCCGGGGGTAGTGCCCATGGCAGCGAGGTTCTAGGGGTGGCAGCCCCTAGCGGGGGTACAAGGGGCAGAGCCCCTGGCTGGGGTTAAGCTGCAAGGTCAGCTTTGAAAAATTTTATTTTCATTACTGTATTAACACATTTTCCATTAGGATTTCAAATTATTTTCTAATTTGTTAACTCATTCGTTATAGCGAATTGCCTCTGATTCGTTATGTGGTCTTCTTTAATTCCTTATCCTGATTCGTCCTTTATCATCATCTGATTCATTATTCTAATTCGTCATCTGAACATGACTTAATTCATTATCTGGTTCTCTATCCTAGTTCGTTAGCCTAATTCGTTATCTTGACGTAACGAACTGGATGAGCTAATTCGTTATCTTTATTCCTTAATGAATCACTTGACGAATTGTTTCTAATTCGTTAACTCTCTGTTAACAAATTACCTCTAATTCGTTAACTTCCCGTTAACGAATTACCTCTAATTCGTTAACTTCCTGTTAACGAATTAGGGTTAGGTCAGATAATGTCAGAAACATTCTCTAACACGTCATTCTCGTACCCACCGCCTTTCCGGCGCCGTCGCCGGAAAACCGCAGCTTCACCGGAAAAAACGAGATCTGACTCGTTTTCCACCGTTTTTCATCCCGTTCGATCCAGATCTGATATAGGGCGACCCCTAAACTCACCTTAGGTTAGGTTTATACTCGATTCCACCCGGATCTAAAGACTTTAACGGTTTAATGTTGTCGTCTCGTCGTTTCGTGACTAAATCTAATGGGTTTAAGTTCATACAACATCATACTATCATTACCTTGGATCGGGATTGGTTTTCTATCTTGATTCGGCTAGAGAAAGGAGAGAAATTAGAGAGAGAGAGCTTAAGTGTGTGTTTTGGTGGTGTATCGAATATGTGTAAATGAATGATTAAATGTGTAATTAAGGTTTATATAATTATGGATCATGGGCTTAAGCCCATGGTCTTTCCTTCCTTCCTTCAAAACCCAAGTCCATAACCCATATCCATTTAACCCAACACTAGCCCGACTCATAATAACTAATATTTTCATTTTATTAACCAAAACTAGAAAAACGGGATGTTACAATTTCATCAATCTAAGAAAAATGCTTTATTTTGATTTCAAATTTTCAATTGTATACTTTGGTAAACTCATGGTTACTACTGGAAATTTTATTATTTACAGACTTAACCAGTTTTGAGCGTAAAATTTTTGTTTACTCGTCTCATTTTATTATAAATTTACATGTTTGTAAGAGGTAATTGTTTATTCATCTCAATGTTGCCGCTAGTTACGTTGAAATGTATTCAGAGATTTACATTTGTTAAACTTTTTGATATTTTGTTATATGAAAGTTTCGTTTATCTAATCTATTCTCGAACCCAATGCGTTATCAAATTTACATGTTCATATTTCGTTGGTTAAATGCTACGATTACTTACCCCGTTATTCTCGACCCCATTATTCCAATTACATGTTACGATGTTCATAATCCTAAATGGTTCATTTTTTAATTTCATAACATTGTTTATTTCCTTTTCAACACCGTTTGATTGGTTTAGACCACGATGATTTCATTTACTTGACTTAGTATTTTCGCATTGCCCTTGGCTTGAATGATCTGACAATGTGTTTTGTAATGTTTTTACCATTTAATTTCATTATTTTTTATTTTCAATGTTCTATATGAGTATTTGATTTAATGATCTAAAGTCTATGCATTAAAACCACACAATAGAGCAAGTTATATGGACCATCCGACGATAGAGGTAATTATGGGTCGACACGTAATTATCAAAGTCCTCTAATGGAAAATATAATAAGTCCGGTTGTGTGAAATAACTCGGAACTTGGAATGATTTTTGGAGAACGGGGAAAATACAATATGATAAGGGCATGGTGGATACGTCGTTGGTACATCCTATATATAAGTGTCCTTGTCATATTTCCTATTTGTGGCGTTCTTTCAAGTCATTCAAAGATCGGCGTTATTTTATTTTAATATATAAAATTGTTAAAACTTCTAACAAACTCCGTACATTAGCTGTTCTCTTTTAAATTTTATTTTTATTTTAATTTCGGGACGAAATTTCTAAAAGTTTCAAGTCCTGTAACATTCGTTACTTTTCAAACCCGGAAACTCGACCTATTTTAAATTTTCGGTTTTTATATGTATTAATATAAATGAAATCAAAGTACGATGATTTATGGTAATTATTCGTTCACTTTCTATTTCGTTTAGTTCAAATAACGAATGTCCAAGCCGTAAAAGTTTATAAAATAATCAGAGTTTAAATTTATCGGGTATAAAAGGTAAACACTCTAAAGATATTAAATTATGCCAAGTTCTAATGTAGTTATGTATATTTATAAAGTTCAAGGTGTATAATGTAATTAAAGTTTAATAACAAACTATTAAGTTATTAAAAGCCTAGGGTCTAAAATGTAAATATGACTTAAATAATTAAAAAACATATAAACTAAACCCAACCCAGATCCCGTCCCCCCCCCCCTTTCCTTCTCACGGTTTTCCGGTGGGTATTCCGGCCACCGGATTTCGGCGCCGGCAGCCCTAATAATGTATAGTTACACATCGTTTGATCCAGTATTTCACACCAAACGCCGTCTCCACTAATTCTAAACGTTATTACATGATTAATTCCATCATTTATAACCTAATTAACATCCTTTAATTACCAAACCGTCGAATAATATTAAAATCTCATAACTCGAATTAATCATCCAACGGATCAGTTGAGGCTATAAATAGCATCCTAATCTTTTTCTAAACGTGCTACAAACAAAATTTTACCATAACAAACTCGTTAATATCACTGTATTGTTCGTCCAAGTTTGTTTTCGGCCATATGACATCGAACGATGAGTTGGCCGAAACTAAAATTTCCGTTAAAACCCCAAAAATCATAAACGTTATAAATTTCAAACCCGTTAAGTTCGTTTAAAAACTAGTTTAACTTATATATATAGATATATGCTTGTATAGATATTTTTGTTTGTTAAACCTTAAAATTCGTTAACATATTCGGTTTTCAAAATAAAATATATCGTTGACACCAATATTTCTGTAACCCTTAAAATATTCGAACATGATATTAATCTTATAATTTAAACTAATGTTAAATTAATAATTTGTTAATAATTCGTTAAAATCCGTTAATGTACAAAATAATATTATAATATCCAACTCTATAATAAAATATACATTCAACACTTCAAAATCCCGACAACCAGAGTTATCTACTTTTTATAAGACATTAGTTAATATTAATTTTGTACTTTTAATTCTAGTTCGTGACGTTCAATTGCTTCGGTTTCATTTATGCACCTTCGGTTTTATTTCAACTTTGTCTTCAACTTCAAGGTGAGTTTCTCGCACCCCTTTTTTTATTCTTTTATTACTTTTGGGGGTAACATATATATTCTATCCAAATTACAATTTCAATTATTCATTATTTACAAACTATATTTCGTTACATGGACTTGTGTGTTTATTTTATTTACTTGTTCAAAGATTACGTGCTCATGGTTTCCTCATTAAGTATGATCATACGCCCCCCCCTATGCACTCAGGATCTCGATGTTATGAGTGGAATAGGGACCCCAGATCCGAGTATGTTGGTTGTTACTAATGAAACGGATGTTTACTTGCGCTATTATCCGAGTACATTGGTGCACAATCCTAACTGGAAAGGACCTTACTTGCTCATTTACACTTGTTCATAGAATTGTAGATTTTTATGTACTTATATCAAAACTTGTGTGAACTCACCAACTATTCATTTAGTTGACATTATTTTAAATATATGCTACAGGTATCTTATTTAGAGAATGCTGCCGTGACAAAGACATTAGTACTTAGGATATTCAACTTAAATGGACGAATTGCTTAAATATGTATTTATTTGTATTTCTCTTACTTCCAAACTTGTGTACTTGTTGTTTAAATAAATTAATGATAATATTGTCACTTAATAGTGTCACATGTGTTTTGAGCAATCTGTATGTCACACTCGGGCGTATTTCGCTTTAGCCGGGGGTGTTACAGTGAGTTTATTGAGTTCAAGGTAATAGATAGACATGCGAAATGATCCATCTTTCTTTTTCACGAAGAGGACAAGAGCGCCCCAAGGGGAAGCGCTTGGATGGATAAAACCCTTATCGAAGAGTTCTTGAAGTTGGTTCAATAACTCTTGCAATTCTGAAGGAGCTAAACGATATGGAGCCTTGGCTACGAGAGTCGCTTCGGGCACAAGGTCGATTCGAAATTCAACCGGACGAATGGGCGGGAGATCAAAGACGTCTTCGGGAAAAACACTTGAAATTCACAAACAACCGGAATGTCTTGAGTCTTTTCTTCGAGGTCTTTCACCACCGCTTGGGTTAGAAAAGGAACGTACTTTTGGCACAAGCATTTTTATGATTGAGAGCACGACGTGAGGTTGAGTTTCTTGGGAATCGCTTTGCCAAAGATCTAGAGGGTTTTGCCAATGACGAGCGGGATTCGAATGAATTTATCATAACAACGACTTTGGCATGGTGCAAAGCTAACCAATACATGCCTACTATGATGTCGAAACTTTCTACTTGCATCGGGATGAGGTCGATCGATAATTCATGCTTGCAAAGAGTGAGGATACAATCTCAAATAACCAAATATATGGTGATGGAATTACCATTGGCGACTTCAACAGAAAAAGAGCAAGCAAGTTTAGCGCGAGGTACGGCAATGATAGATTCAAATTTGAAAGAAACAAAACTCCTATCAGCTCCGGTATCAAATAAAATTGAAGCTAAATGCTCATTTACTAAAAATGTACCATTCACCACGTCGTTGGAAACTTGAGCTTGGTTGGCGTTCATCATAAAAGCACGCCCTTGGTTGTCGTGGTTGACTTGTTGAGCTGGAGTAGGAAGAATAGCTTGCGGAAGGGCTTGCATCGCTTGGAGCAGTTGAGCCAGAGGAGGTAAGAGTTGCGGGACTTGAAGTTGATAGGTTTGAACTTGGTAGGCTTGGGTTTGGTAATACGGTGTGGGCATGATTTGAGCTTGGTTAACAAAAGCAAGTCGAGGACAAGCATTGTGGAAATGATTCGGATCTCTATAATTGAAACCAGATCTAGGTTGAGGAGGAGGGTTTTGAGCAAACAATGCGGGTTGGTTTTGATTCATTGGAGAAAACCTTGATGGAGCGGGTTGACCACGGGAGGTTTCCCGACAAACGTTGCTAAGGTGATCATAACGGTTACAATTCGTGCAATGGCGCCAAGCGGAGTAAGGGGGATGATGGCGTTGACAATTTTTACACAAGGGTTGATTGCCGGAATACGGTTTTCGGTTTTTGGGTGCTTGGGATTGAGATTGAGGTTGAGATGGGTGAGTGACGTCATAGTATCGGTAGTTGGGTTTGATTTTCTTCTTGAAGTGGTGGGATGAGTTGGAGTAGTTTATGGATTGGGGTTGAGAGTCAACTTTAGTGAGGGTTGATGGTTCAGGTGTACTCTTCTCATTGGGTTTCTTGGAGCTTTTGATGGTGAGGGTACCACCTTTAACATGGTTTTCAGAAATAGCACCGGCTAAGGTAATTGCATCGTGGAGTGTTTGCGATTTACTACTCATCACCGAGTCTCGGATTTGCATGGGCAAACCACCGACATACTTGTCAATTGCTCGTTCGAGGGGAGTGACTAAGTGAGGAACCAAGAGACTAAGCTCATGAAAGCGGTTAGAGTAGGCGGAGTTGTCACCACTCTCTTGCTTAAGTTCCCAAAATTCATATTCGAGTTTTTGAAGTTCTTGTTTTGGGAAAGATTTATTCATCATGACTTCCTTGAGCTTGGTCCATGAGTAGGTCATAGCTACTTCCGTCCCATTGGCGAACATTTCGCCATTCCACCAAGTTCGGGCGGTTCCCTCGAATATGCTTGAGGCGTACGAGGTTTTCTTGGATTCGGGGCATTCACAAAGACTGAAAACGCTTTCCATCTTTTAAAAACCATTGCAACAAGGTAGTGGCATAGTTCTTGCCATGAAACTGAGATGGGTTGGCACCGGTGAAATTTTTAAAGGCAAAAGGTGCGGGGTTAGGTGTGATTTAAGTAACGGTGGGTTGGGTGGCTTGAATTTGAGTTATCAGTCCGGGAATCACAACGGCGATTTCTCTAGCAACCATAGCGGCCATCCAACAACCGGAGTTAGTCTTGCGAGTGTAGCGACGAAGAGGAGGCATTATAAAATAATAAAAGAGAAATGGCATAAGTTTGGGGTGATTGGTATAAGTATGAGAATGATATGTAAACATGAGTGTTAATGATTGTGAGTCTTAGAGTTATGAGGATGAAGATGTTAGAATATTTTTTTTCCTTTTGTTAGTAAATCAAGTAATTAAATAAAATGTTAAGTCTTTGAAATTTGAAAATATTGTGTTAGGATTTAAAAGCGGGAAAAACTTGCATGAACCATCATGACTAGTTGTCCCAACATTAAATCTTAAAAATCGTGGTAAAGTGGGGAGTTGAACATGTGCACGAAATCACCGTGTTTTACACATTTTGTCCCAAATATTGTAATAATAACAATAACAAGTAAACGATGAGGCAATCGGGATGTTGAAAACATTAGTCCATGTATCATCGTGGCTCTTATGCTTCCAAAAAAAATATAAGGAGGCAACCGGAACACTTGCATTCGACAACTTAAAGTTGTTGACATGTATAACACGATTTGTTGGCCTAGAAGACGAACACTACAATTCTATCATCCCAGGTAAGTAAATCACCTTCGATTCGTGGAATCTTTTTGTCAAATGATCATTTCATAGTGTTTCGCCCCTTAATGTGGCTACAAACCCGTTATAGAGTCAAGCTTTAAAGAGATTATAAATAACGGGATCCAAATTAAGTTGGTGATTCATAAAGAAACATCATAAGAAAATCTACTTTTTGCGGTAAGGTAAGGATACCTAGGAATACTATGAGCGTGTGTGCATGTGTATATTTTTGGGATTAAATGAAGTAAATAAGTAAATAAATATATATATAAGCGTAATGAATAATCAAATAGGGTAACACGTATAAGCAACACGTATAAGGACCTTAAAGCAAAACCATACTAGGCAGTTACGTCTAACCGCCTATCCTATAGTCATGGCTCTGATACCAATCTGTCACAACCCAACCAAAGACGGCGGAACATGTTGGGGTGCAACGGATTTCCCAAGAAGACGAGACACTATTAAAGTGACAATATTTAAGCAACCCGTTAATTTCATTCAATCACCAAAGTAACACATCTTGTTCATACAAAATAAACCAAATATAAGAATTTAATTGTTCATTCTTCAAATATCTAAACGGTCTCAAAATAAGATAGCATATTCAAACTCCAATCAACCAATAATCAAACCTGTAACAATGCATAAAATAATATTTGTCAACACGTATGTTGGTGAGCAATTTCATAGTTTTGAATATATATATATATATATATATATATATGAGGCAAAATCCACACATCGTATATGAAACTATAAATAAGAGCAATTATTGCGGTATATAAATCATAAATAAATGAGGACTCTTACTAATCGGTAACAACCGACATACTCGGATAATGAGGGTCTATTCTACTAGAACAAGGCAAAAGTAGTTAGGGGCGCGTATGATCATACTTATTGAGGTTCAAAAACATCATAAAAATAAACACTCGTGCACGTAAAGCATATGAGACATATCACACACAATAGAGCAAGTATTCTAGTATCATACACCTTAAAGTTTGTGGTTTGAGGATCAAGTATTATAAATCATTCTTGTTTTGAATAAGTATTCATGTTACCGCCAAAGTATAAACATGAAAACGGGGGATGAAATGTCCTCACGTGAAATAAGTAACTTGGAGGATTAGTTTGTGATCAAACGGAAAGGCAAGTTCAACGAGAAAGACCTAGATTAAAGAGGGTCTTGAGTTAGTAGATGTACTTAAAAGCCTTAAAGTAAAATGATATGACAAATAAAATAAACAATTAAAGTTTGAAAGTTAAAGTGTAAATACATAAGGATTAAAGTAATGGTTTTAGAAAGGTAAGTTTACTCGAAATCTGGTCTCGGTATTCTATTCATTAGTTTTACTTAACCTTTGTTAAGTAAATATTTAGGTATAATTATGCTATTGCAAGACCCTTTGTTAAATAGATACTAAGACGAGATTTTATGAGTGTTCGGATTTGTCGGTTCGAGTCTTCATAATTGGTTAAGCCCGAAGTCGAGATTCCAAAGTAATAAATGTTATGAGATAACTCAATGAAATCAAAAGAAGCTTAACCAAGTGTGTAGTTCTATTAAGAAGAACCTTAACGTCCGTTAATCGGATGTTTGGCTTTGTCGGTCCAAACTTGTTATAAGATCAAGTTGGATCCAACATACCAAGTGTTTTGAGAAAATAATTAAAATTAGTTTATAATATAGTTTTAGAGAAAAATACGAGATTCGGTGGCCCAAAACACAACTAGTGTGTCTCAAGCGAGTGAACTCGGTTTAGTTCGGTCTTGGTTCGGTCCTTGACTCGGAATAAGACCGAGGATGGTTTCCACATACCCAATACCATAGAACTTATAAAAAGGAACTTAGTAATTATAATACACAAATCTTACATGTAACATATTAATAAATCATTTTAAATATATAGCATTTAAGCGAGAGTTCGGTCTTGGTTAGGTCCTTGACTCGGAATAAGACCGAGGATGGTTACCACATACCCAATACCGTAGAACTTATTAAAATAAACTTAGAATTGATAATACTCAAGTCTTACATACAATATGTTAACAATAAAGTATTTAAACAAAAGTTTGGTTTTGGTTCGGCTCTTGACTCGGGATGAAAGCGAGGATGGTTGCCACATACCCATTACCATAGAACTCATTAAAATGATTTGGAAACTAAAATAAATAGAACTAGACATTAACATTAATAATAAGCTTAAACAAAATTTAAAGTGTTAACAAGGACTATAATAGTCCTCCATGAAGACTTGCCTAGCAATGCACCTAAACCGACATGGCCGGAGAAGGGAAAGCCAAGGAAACAAGGGGAGTATGTTTTAAACAAGCTATAATAACAAGCTTTAATTAACAAGAATTAGTTACAAACAAAGATAAAAGTAGTTTGACCTTGAGAAGTCAAACTATCAAGAGTTTGAAAAAAGAATACTTAGATCTAGATTGAGGAGAGTTTGAGGTAAATGAGCAAACCCAAATAGGATGCATTGGTCTTGTTTGTTTATATAGGGAAAGAGTGAAGGGTTGGCTATAATGTTGCTTTCAAGAGTTACATGCTTTTGTTATTTGACAATTTTAGCCAAAAAACATGTTTTAACGTACCGAAAGAGATGATTTCTTGATCCAACAATTGTGTAACATAAACGAACATAAAACCCAATATTTTGTTAATAACGAAAAATCCGAAAGACCAAAACGGGTCGGGTTTCGGATACAAAAACAAATACAAGTTAAACATAAAATGACGAATGTCACACATAGTTATTCCCTTTTCTTTGATATTTAATTATTATAATTAATTTTACACATATTTAGTTTCTTTTATAACTTTTAAAATATAAGGTTATACAAATTTCAAAATATACTATTGAGACTTACTTATTTTTATCTATGTGTCGATATAAATTTTACTCAAAACTGAGTCAGGCCAAATTTATATAAAAACGTTCAATAAAAATAAGCACGTCTCAACGGTATATTTGAAATTTTGTAAAACCTTATATTTTAAAAGTTATAAAAGATAAAATAAATATTAATAAAATTAATTATAATAATTAAATTTTTAAGAGAAAAGAATAACTAAGTTAGGTTGTCTAAGACGGATTTAGATCAAAATTTGCCGGCGAAGATGGATAAGTTTGGTCGTCCAAGACAGATTTCGATCAAAACTTGTCAGCGAAAACATATTTGGAACATGTGGTTGGTTTTGATTGGTTCAAATAAAACTTGTCTGTAAAGATGTATTTGGTTCCAAACTTGTCTCTACCGACGAGTTTCAATAGACTTTTCGGGAATATTACAAAAAAGGAAGGACGTTTTGGAGGACTCTCTCTCTCTTTAAAATAGACTGTATGAGAAATTGGGAATCTTCCACCTACATAGTCTTGATATGCCGGTTCTTTTTTTTTTCAACTAAAACTTTTCCGTCAAACATGGTTGTTACGGTGACTTCGTAACGAAATATAGTTATTTTCTGTTAAATGGTTTGTAAGTGTATTCAGAGTTTATTTTATGTTTATCTCCATATAAAAAATCATTACAGTTCCAATGTTTTTATTAATTAAATAATAATTTTTATATTAGCTTTTCTTTCTCTACTATTCACAATCACTTTAAATATTATTATAAAGTTACACGTTTAAACAGTTTATACTCAAATTTAACTTTCTCACATGATATTATCTTTCTCGTTTACTTATTATGTACTCACAACGACTCCTAACATCATCCTACAATTTACAAAACCGCCCTTATAAAATATAAGAAACGGGTCGTGAATAGCAAATGTGTAGGCCTAACAATTTAATTAATAACAAGTAGTCTATATATATATATATATATATATATATATATATATATATATATATATATATATATATATATTATTTCAATACAACATCATTTATTGCATTAAATATATGCATAACGTAATTCATATAAAATGTCTATGACTATTAACAAGAACTCGGTATCACAACTAGCGTGTTGCGCCATGCTGTTGGTTTAGTCGATAAAAAAATAAATTCGTCAATACTAAATATAATAAAATAAAAACCACACGTTGCAGTGCCGCACGGGCAAAAAAAAATAAACAAAAGAAAAAATTCACCATCAAAACTTACGACGAATAAAAAAGCTGCACGTTGCAGCAAGAACCGATGCGAATTCGGTCAAGACGATGGCATTAAAATAACCTGTTGCACGCCCGAACCAACCCCAATTCGAACCCAAATACAACAAACTACATATATAAAACAAAAACAGACCGCGCCGAACCAATAATAATAATAATAACCAACATTTTCGGCTGCGAACTGACACAAATTCTGCTAGTATCAGTGGTTTAATAATTATAATAACTACAAAATAAAAAATATATATTAAAAAATAAAAATAAAAAAGATGAGCACATAGGTACCGCCAAGTAGAGGAATAGTCATTTTCGGCACAAATCGTCATTTTTTATGTATAGTAATAATATGATGAAATTCTGTTCAAATAAATTAGAAAAAAAACAAAAAAATACAAAACACTAGCTTAATACTAGCTTAATTTGTTTAACTAATTTAAATTGTTTTCATGTTGTATTTAATAGCTCTATTTTTAATCTTATAATCAATGAAACACTTAAGTAGGGATGAGCACCATATGGTACCGGCACCGATCCCGAAAAGTGAACAGCCCAACCTCTTTGTTTGAAGCTTTGTTTCACCTAATTCGGAATTCGAAAATATTTGGCAACGCCGTATCGGTACATGTACCGAAAATACGGTTTGGTACCACTACTGATTTGGTACCGATTTGGTTCAAACAAATTTTGCAATTCAAATGTCGTACCTGTATAGTACCGATCTGGTACTGAATTTGAGAAAACAAATATGGTGATTAATATAAATCTTCTATCGAGTTTGTTTTCGAGGGTACCGATTTGGGAGCTAACTAAACTTGTTCCCTTATTAAAAATACATATTAAAACTTTGGCCCCTTTGACAATAACGGGTGTGGAGCCTGAGTTGACTGGTCAACACTTCCGTGTACATACGATAATACATGTGGTTCCTAAAATAAACAAAGATATGAAAAATAAACAAAGTTTAAACCTTAAGCATTTAGATCAAATGTTGTAAAGTTATTTATAGTAGTAACATTCATTTACAAATGTTATTTGCACCACAGTGTGCATGCCAAATGTTGAATATTTATATGGTGCACATAGCAGTTGACCTGAAAAAAAGCCAACTGAAAGTTTTGGCAACATCTTTATTTTGCAATTCAATTTTAATACCAAAATTGGCAAGCAGTTGAGCTGAAAAAAATGTCTAACGCAACAATGCACACGTCTTTTTACCTGCTTCTTGATTGAATGCTCTTGCTTGGAGTTGAAGAGACGGCAATATCATTATTGTCTTCTATTTTATATTTGTAAACAATAAACAATTAGCAAGTTAGGGTGATGTACCGGAGAGGTAGGGATCAATGTTTTAAAAACCGGTATTTTACTTGTATCGGACTGGGCTAAAAAATGGTACAACCGGTTAAACCGGGTTATACCGGAAGGTTCAACCGGTTGAATAATTTACCTTATAATTTCTTATAAATGTAACTTTAATGCAAAAATAACCCAAAAGTAAATGATTTCATAACAAAAAATAATCCAAAAGTTAACTCATATTAAAAAAATAATTCAAAAACACTCAATTTTTTAAAAAATCGTCCTAAAGTTTACACATTTGAATGTTAATAGTAAGGTTAAAAGTAATACTGAAAAAATATGGGCCGCAAATATCAAAAATTTCTCGGACATAAAACCGGTTTGCCGGTAAAAATCGGTATTTTAGACAAAAACCGCCGGTACGACGTTCTAGCAAACCGGCTAAAAATACCGGACTCAAAATACCGGCCTTCTGTGCGAAATCCGGTTTAACCGGTTTTTAAAACACTGGTAGGGATAATGGAAACTTTTTAAAACATTGGTACACGGATATGCTAAACTTGTTCAAAAAATCGATACTCCCGAATAAAACCGGCACTGGTACTGATTTTTTCGATCCCGAAATTTGAAAATGTTGATAAGTTCTTCATGTATGTAAGAGAAAACATGCATATTATGATAAACCTACAATTAAAACATCCCTTTCACAGCAGAGCGAGAAGTCATGGCTGATGAGAAATATCCAGACGACATGATTGTCAGCTTGTTCGAGTTCCCCTTTAAGATGTAAATTAGTGACGGGGATTATGATTCTTGAGAAACCGAATACTATATAGAAAGAGAGGGTCACGAATTCTTTTGTGAGATTTAGGGTTATGTTGTATGATGTTAATTAGCATCTCCATATATTTATATATACACCCAAGGGGAAACCCTTGATTAGCAAGAAAGGGTAATTTGGTCCATCAACAATTACCTAGCTAATAATAATAAGGTATAATTAATTAACTTTGATCTATTATAATATAAATGATCATGAGGGGCATACATACACACACACACACACATATATATATATATATATATCTCCATATATTAATTCTTACATTCTCCCACTTGACCAAATAATCATTTATTATGAGCATTAGATTAGTCTGCAAATTTTAACACTCGTTTTAGCTTTAAACTCAAACTGGATCGGAGAAATACAATCATTGAGTTGAACATCAGCTCAGGACCCACATTAATCATACTGCAGTCTTTGTTTAAAACCTAAGTAGTTATGATTAAAATTTTATAAGTAAGCCCTTCAAATATTTTATTTGTATAATAATTTGTCTATATGTCATTACGCATACAGAACATATTAAGAGACATACAAAATCAAAACTGAGGAAATTTTATTAAATAAACTGTAAATAAGTACAATATGCAATTAAATAAGGTATTCAGTAATCCCATATTAGCAACATGTTCTTCAAAAACTTTAGATGGGAGACCTTTTGTTATCAGATCCGCTAGCATATTATGTGTACTAATATACTCAATACAAAGTTTATTTTCCTCAACTCGTTCACGCACGAACAAATACTTTTTATCAAGATATAAACCAGCTCCAGTCGAACTATTATTGTTTGAGAAATTAACGGCAACTGAATTATCACAATAAAGCTTCAATGGTCTAGAAATGGAATTGATTAATTTGAGTCCAGAGATCAGATTTTTAAGCAACACTCCACAACATGTAGCGTTATAAACAGCTATATATTCTGCCATCATAGTGGAAGTAGTCGTTAACTGTTGCTTATGACTCCTCCATGAGATGGGCCCGCCTGCTAGCATAAAGATATACCCCGAAGTGGACTTCTTGTCATCTTTGCATTTAGCAAAGTCAGAATCAGAATAACCTACCACTTCTAAATTATCACTTCTTCTATACGTCAGTTTGTAGTCTTTCGTCTTTTGAAGATATCGAAGTACCCTCTTAGCTGCTTTCCAGTGTTCAAGGCCAGGATTAGTCTGATAACAACCTAACATTCCAGAGATATAAGCAATATCTGGACGAGTACAAACTTGTGCACACATAAGGCTCCCGACTCTGATGCATAAGGTATCAATCTCATTTGCTCTTTTTCAACCTCTGTTTTCGGACGTTGGAATGCCCCGAAAACGTCTTCTTTAACTACTGGAGCTGTAGTTGGGTTACAATGTTGCATTTTGTAATGAGTAAGGACACGGTTAATGTAGGCCCTTTGAGATAATCCTAAGATCCCTCGGTGTCTGTTTCGTTGAATTTCGATGCCAATAACATAAGAAGCATCTCCGAGATCCTTTATGTCGAAGTTATGTGAGATTAATAGCTTCGAGTCATGCAACATGTCTAAACTATTACTCGCCAATAAAATTTCATCTACGTAAAAGACAAGTATAGTAAACTTACTCCCACTCATCTTAAGGTAGGTGCATTGATCCACTTGATTCTTTGCAAAACCTTGTTTTTTCATGACTTCATCAAACTTTAGGTACTATTGACATGATGCTTGTTTCAACCCATATATTGACGTCTTGAGCTTACAGACTAGATGTTCTCGACCTTCAGGTTTAAAACCTTTAGGTTGCTTCCTATACACCTCTTCATCTATTGTGCCGTTAAGGAAAGCGGGTTTCACGTCCATCTGATGCAGCTCTAAATCAAAGTGAGCTACTAGGGCCATAACGATCCTTAATGAATCTTTTCGAGAGACAGGTGAAAAAGTCTCTTGATAGTCAATTCCCTCTTTCTGAGTGTAGCCCTTTGCAACCAATCTCGCTTTATGGCGTTCAACGTTTCCATTTGGATCAAGTTTTGTTTGAATACCTATTTACATCCTATGGGTTTGACTCCGTTGGGAAATTCTACCAAATCCCAAATGTCATTTTTCCTCATGGAGTCAAGCTCATCAATCATTGCTTTATTCCATTCAGAAGACTGATCACTGCTTATGGCTTCGTTATAAGAGATATGATCATTAAGCTTTCCGGCGTCAGCTTTAGTCAGGTAGGTGACAAAATCATCAAAGTTAGTAGGTCTTCTAGACCTCGATGATCTCTTGAGTTGATTAGCGGGTTCAACACTGTCTTGGTTTTGAGTGTTTGATGTGCCTTCATTTTCTATAATAACGGGTTCTAAGTGCAATTAAACCTTCCGCACCACTGTCTTGGTTTTGAAGGTGGTGCGGAAGGTTTAATTGCATGAGGTACAAAGGAATAACCGGAGTTACAATAATCGACGAGTCTCCTCCCCGCATCTTGTATTTCTTGCAGTTCTTCATAAAGGTTAGTTTCGCTCCCACTGATCTTGTAATCCTCCAGGAACACGACACGCTTGGTTTCTACAATACGAGTGACGTGAGAAGGACAATAGAAACGATAACACTTTGAACTTTCACGATACCCGATAAAGAAGCAGGTAACAGTTTTAGGGTCAAGTTTATTAAGGAAAGGGTTATAAAGTTTTCCTTCAGCAATACAGCCCCATACTTTCGTATAATTAAGACTCGGTTTCCTTCCTGTCCAAACTTCATAAGGAGTTTTATGGACAGACTTAGAAGGAACTCTATTGAGTACATGAACGACTGCTTTTAAGGCTTCAGTCCAGAGAAATATAGGTAAATTAGTGTTGGCTAACATACTGCGTACCATATCCATAAGGGTTCGATTTCTCCGTTCAGCGACACCATTTTGCTGAGGAGTACCTGGCATGGTATATTGGTTCACGATCCCATGGCCCTTACAAAACTCATAAAATGGACTAGGGGCCTGACCCACATCAGCATGTCTTCCATAATATTCACCTCCTCTATCTGATCTGACAACTTTTATTTGATGATCTAATTGTTTTTCAACTTTAGTTTTATAATCTTTAAAAGTTGTAACAGATTCAGTTTTTTCTTTAATGCGATATAGGTACATATATCGGGAATAATCATCAATGAAAGTGATAAATGAAGTAAGTATAGCTATGCCAGCAATGGGGTAAGGACCACTAATATCAGTATGAATGAGTTCTAATAAATTAGAGCTCCTAGTGGGGCCTTTCTTATTTGTTGATGTCATTTTGCCTCTAAGGCATTTGACACATGTTCCAAAATTGGTGAAATAGAGATGTGGTAAGACTTCATTCTTCACGAGGCGGGCTAACCGGTCTCGTGAGATGTGGCATAAACGTTGATGCCACAACATAGAAGAAGTCTCTAAGTCTCGTTTCTCTTTAATATTTGTAAATGATTCATTAATATTATATGACAACAAAGATTTAGAAAAACTATCATCTAGTTCTAATTTATAAAGACCACCATACAAAAATCCATAACCAAACACTTGAGAATTTAAAGAAATAGTAAGTTTGTCATGACCATGAGAAACATCAAAACCTTCCATGTCTAACTTTGGACCTGATACAAGATTCCGAGTAATCTCAGGAGTATATAAGGTATCATAAAGTTTAATACATAAACCAATTTTCATTATTAATTGTAATGTTCCCACAGCCTTGACTTCAAGTTCTTTATCATTCCCTAGTCTTAGTGTTCTTTGGTTTCTTTCCAGTTTCTGGATTGAAAGAAATCCCAGAGTAGAATTGGTCACATGAACCATAGAACAAGAATCAAACCACCATGTATTAGCGGGAACAGTTAAATTATAGGACACAAGTATCATAAAGAGATCATTACCTTTCTTAGCCAACCACTCCTTATAGTCTGAACAGTCCTTCTGCTTATTAATGTACTTCTTACAGAACTTGCAGAAAGGCTTTCAGTGGAGTTCTGAGATGTAAGGCCCCGTTCCCGGTGCCTCACTTTAATGTTGGATTTACTCATAAACACATTTCTAAGTATCAGAGTTAATTAAAAACTTTCGCGGAAACGTTAACTTTAATCATTCGGTACAAAACATTAATCTTTTATTTAAAACCATAACATAAAACATTATATTTAAAACATCATTTCTTTCATCTTCAGATGCAGCCGTTCAATCCATGCCACGTGCCATCCTCATGCTAACTCTTCAGCCTGATCACCTGCGTGTATACTAAAAGTCAGCTACGCCGAGTGAGTTCTAGTTAATCAGGCGACCTACAACACATACGTATATCCTACATACATACATATCCAAAGATACGTACTCATACTTAATCAATTACCCTACTACCATACATACATACATACATACATACATATCTACAATCACTAACCTCACCGAGAGTACGTTCATAGTCTGCAGTCTATACCTGTACTCAAGGTCGTGAACACGTAAAAGGTCTGCAGTCCTTACATATGTTCACCAAATTATGGTACGTACAAGGTCCACAGTCCTTCCCTATACCATCCTATATTAACAACACGTACAAGGTCCCCAGTCCTTCCCTATGTTGCAACCTAAACCATAGCGCGTACGAAGTCCACAGTCCTCCCATATGCTACCACAACACAAATACAGCACGTATAAGGTCCACATTCCTTTCCTATGCTTGCACCTACTTACAATACGTATAAGGTCCACAGTCCTTATCTACGTTGACGTCTATTATCTATAATACGTATAAGGCCCATCGTCCTTATCTACGTTCACATCTATCATCAATATCACGTATAAGGCCCGTTGTCCTTAACTACGTTCCCGTATAAGGCCCGCACTCCTTAACTACGCCACCACATGCCAAGTCTATGTCCAACGGAAGTTAGAGGGATTTGCCTTCCTAACTTACTATGTCAGGCGTAGAACTTACATACCATTCGTGTACCTGTATACATGTACAATAAGTACACTGTAGCATAAGAACACGCTAGGCGTTCTTCACATCCTTCTTTTAACAGTCATACCCCTTGTCGGTACGTGCAATATCCGAAGATCTTTCACGCCCCAACAAGTGTTCATTTACAATGTACATACATCATACATACATCACGCATACGTCATTCATACATCATATATATCAATCATATCTTTAACTACTACCTGGTGGTACATGCAATATCAGAAGATCGTTCACACACCGTCAAGCAATCATAATACATAAATCACACGAGGCATACACTTACCACTTAAGGTATGTGTATTAACTCTCACATCGAGTATGCACACAGCCCCGAAAATATAACAAGGAAGTGGGGCTAGAAACTCATCTGAACTCGGTTACTTCTTCCGTTAACGGTTACTCCTTTCTTTGGCTGTGCACAGCTAACTGTATAACAATTACACGCATTGATCACTATCACTCTCCATGTCTCGTTTCTCGTTTAATTATTACCCTCAATGAACTGGGGTTCGGGGGCAGCGCCCCTGGCAGCGGTGTTTAGGGGCGGAAGCCCCTAGCAGGGTCCAAGGGGCAGAGCCCCTGGCTGGGGTGGAGCTGCCAGGTCAGCTTAGAAAAATTTTATTTCCATTAACTTTCTTAACACAATTTTCATTACGATTTTAAGTTATCATCTAATTCGTTATCACATTTTCTATAACGAATTAAGCTTAATTCGTTATCAGATCACAGTCTAATTTGTTATCTAGCACATGATCTGATTCGTTATCCAGCTTCGTTGTCCTGATTCGTTAGCTAATTCGTTATTCTAGTTCGTCATCCTTCATAACGAATTGGACCTTTATAACGAACTGGTCCTTTAACAAACTGAATCCTTAACGAACAGAACCCTTAACGAATTGGGTTCATTTGTTAGTTCTTCATTAACGAACTACTTAACGAATTAGAGCTTCTTCGTTACTTATCCTTAACGAATGACTTAACGAACTGCTTCTAGTTCGTTACTTCCTCTTAACGAAATGGATTAACGAATTGCCTTCTAGTTCGTTAAGTCACCGCTAACAACTAGGGTTAGGTCAGAATGTCAGAGAACATTCTCTGACATCCTTACCTCGTACACCCAACTCCGGCGCCGCCTTCACCGGAAAACCAGGATCTCGCCGGAAAAGCGAGATCTCTCTCATTTCACTACCGTTTTCACCGTTTTTCGTCCCGTTCGATTCAGATCTGAACTAGGGTGATCCCTAAGCTCATATTAGGTTCGGTTTATACCCGATTCCACCCGAATCTCGTGACGTCAACGGTTTAACGGTGTCGGCTCGTCGTTTCGTGACTAAATCTAACGGGTTTAAGCTCATACAACATAATACTATCATTACCTCGGGTCGAAAATCAATTCTTCTTCTATTTTGGCTAGAGAGAGAAAGTAGGATGAGAGAGAGAGAGCTAAGTGTGTGTTTTGGTGGTGTATGGAATATGTGTAAATGAAGGGATTAAGACATAATGAAGGTATTTATATGATGTCATGGGCTTGAGCATGGTCTATATTCCTTCCATTTTAACCCAAGTCCATTACCCATATTACTTAACCCAACACAAGCCCGACTCGTATTAACTCCTACTTTATTTTATTATCTCCCCGCTAACCCGAGTAACCTTCCCACTAATATTAAATAATATAATTAATATTACTTCAGAAATTTCGGGATGTTACATGAGAGCTGGGAGGCACCTGTATTAGTATTCTGAAGTTTAGAAAACTCATTTCTTGGATTAGTGTTCTTACTCTTCTTGGAATTGGTGGCAAGGTAAGCAACTTCAGGTTTGTCCATATTCATACGCTCTTCCTCTTGCACGCACATAGCAATCAGCTCACTCATAGTCCATTTGTCCTTCCGGGTGTTGTAATTGATCCTGAAAGCTTCATAGGCAACCGGAAGAGAGGTCATGATGAAGTGCACTAGAAAACCATCACTGATATCCATGTCTAATCCCTTCAGCTTATGGGCCATTTCGTTCATCATCATAATGCGCCCACGAATGCCACTACTTCCATCATACTTAGTAGTCACCAGCTTGAGAATAAGAGTACTAGTATGTGCCTTTGACGTTCCTTTGAATTGTTCTTCCGCAGAAGCCAGATGAGTTTTTGCATTTTTAGAGTTTGGAATGGATCCTCTTATGGACATGCTAATGGATTTTTTCATAAGCATTAGAGACATGCGGTTACTTCTCTTCCATTTTTCGAACAATAAGTGTTGAGCAAGAGTGCTTTCAGCGGTTAGTACCGGAGGTTCATCCTCGTTTAGAGCAAAGTCGAAATCCAGAAAGGCGAGATTAAACATAAGATAATTCTTCTAGGCAACAAAGTTATCTCCAGTTAATGAATGATGTGATTCCACCATTCGGAGTTGTTATTGGAATTTATATTAGAATGTTAAGATACTAAACTAGAAGAAACTTAGAGTGAACTAGGGGCAATTTAAACTAATGCAAGCACAGATAAGAACCATTTAAATTATAAAGCTGTGATAATAAATGTCTATTGTTAACATCAAAATAATAGAGCAATATAATTAATAAAATTATACTTATATAAAAGATAAATCACCTTTGGGCAGTATTAAATTTTACTTAAGTATATTAGAAGTGAGACATCCATTTTAATCATGCACGAGTTAGTTTTGCTTTGATATAGATGTATCGCGTCACCTTTGGGTAGGAGTGATACATTTAAATCATGTTTAAGCAAAACTAACACAACTTGTATTTAGACTTGAATAATATATTGGATGTATCACATCACTTTTGGGCAGAAGTGTACATCCTCATTTAATCAAGTTAAGCTTTTTATATGTTTTGTAAAAATTAATTAATATGTACGTTTATGTTTTAAGTATTTACAAAACATTGGTTTATTTAATAGCAAACAAACTATTAGCGTGGATCGAACTCAGTGTATGTTTATACTTTAGTGTATTGTTCACGAAAATTTTTTAGTTTCGGGAATTTTAGATCTCTGGTTTGATGTGTTTTCGGGTTTTAGTGTTTTCAGAAACTTAGTGTTTTCTGAAAGCTATTTTAACCGTAAAAACATACACCCATAAGTTGATGAACAACTGATAATGCTTGATCTAAATTCTTTGGGATTGTTTGTTTATCCAAGATTTGATTATTTATAACATAAATCCTTTGTTAAGTTTACAGAATTCAAAATATCTTGTTCTAAATATAAATCATAAAATTTAGTAAAACATTATAACAATCCATATCTTGAACCAGATTATATTAGATTTTCGAAAACTGTTATGAACACGAAGATCATTAATTTATCATATTTCGAAAACTGTCCGTTTATATCAGAAACGATTTTTAAAACCGTAAAATTTTTAGGGTTTATTTATTTTCGAATTTTAATTAAAAATTTAATAAATAAAACAAATTATGAAAAACGAAAACTGGTAGGGTTTATCAGGTTTTAGTCCATGTCTTCTGTTTAGATCCTGAGTTAATGGAAAACATGAAGAACTGATTAATCAACATCGCTCTGATATCACATGTTGATCAGTTTTTCATGTATGTAGTAGAAAACATGAATATTATGATAAGTCTACAACTAAAACATACCTGTCACAGGAGAGAGAGAATCCACAGTTGATGAGAAAGATTTAGACGACATGATAGTCAACTTGTTCGAGTTCCCCTTTAGGATGTATATTAGTGATGGGGATTAGGGTTCTTGAGAAACCGAATAATATATAGAGAGAGAGTCACGAATTCTTATGTGAGATTTAGGGTTATGTTGTATGATGTTAATTAGCCTCGCCATATATTTATATATACACCTAAGGGGAAACCCTTAATTTGCAAGAAAGGTTAATTTGGTCCATCAACAATAACCTAGCTAATAATAATGATAAGGTATAATTAATTAAGAGCCATTTTAGTACCTGTGGTTTGACGAACTACACAGCTTTAGTACATATTCTTTATTTTGTGCAAATGGCTACATCAGTTTCAAAAAACTTGCATTTTTAGTACTTTTTTCCTAACTCCGTCTATTTTTTCCGTTAAGTCAGGGATAATTTGGTAACTTCGTTATTTTCTTTGTTTTTTTCTTTTATTTTAAACGCTTATATCTTCTAAACCCTAAATCCTCAAATCATAACATAAAAATCCAAATCCTAAATCTCCAAACCCTTTCTCCATATCATCATAGGGTTTGAATTTTTACGATATTTGGGGATTTATGATTTGCATTTTGATGTTATGATTTGGGGATTTAGGGTTTAAAAGATATAAGCGTTTAAAAGAAATGAAAAAAACAAAGAAAATCTTGAAGTTACCAAACTATCCCTGACTTAATGGAAAAAATAGACGGGGTTAGAAAAAAAAGTACTAAAAATGCAAGTTTTTTGAAACTGAGGTAGCCATTTGCACAAAATAAAGAATATGTACTGAAGTTGCGTAGTTGGCCAAACCACAGGTACTAAAATGGCACTTAACTCATTAATTAAATTTGATATATTATAATATAAATGATCATGAGGGCCATACATATATAAATATATATCCATATATTTATTGTTACAGAATATACTTGGTATTGGTACGGGTATCGAATTTAATCGGTTCGGTATTTTTGGTACCAGTACCAAGTACCAAATGTTCATCCCTACACTTAAAGGGTAAATGTTGAAATATAAATGATCACAAAAATAATAAGCAAGAAAAAGATTTGTAATCTTTACAACATTCCAGGCAGATTCTTATCTCCATCTTTATAATTACATTAACAAACACTATATTTCTCTTGAATTTTCGATTAAATGTATTTTTTACGTTTATCGTTATCTTTTCTCTCTCATTCACTCACTACCACTTTCAAAAAAACATAAAAAAATTATAAATGATGAACATTGTTTTTCCGAATTTACTTATTAACCATAACATTTATTTTCTGTTTCTCTCACAACTACTCCATGCAATATAGAAAACTCGTTCACATAAATATAGAGCACCTGATATGAATTCTTTTAGTTGAGATAATAAACCCTAAAAGAAATACAAAAAAAAATCATCACTCAAAAATTAAATAAAAAACTAAAGAAGTAAAAAAGGAAAAATCTAAAATATCTTCTCTGTTGTCATCGTTAAATAACTAAAATAAAAATAAACCAGAGAAATGTCGGTTTAGCTTTGGTGTTTTGTTTTGGGTTTTAGTTTAGCCAGTTAGGTTTTCAGGTTTAGGCATAGGTTTAACTAGATTTTTTACCCGACGGGCATTGTTAAAACCCAACTGTTATTGTTGTGCTAAACTTTGTGTGGAACGTTGTGTGGTTTGTATTGTATTATTTTGGGCTTGTATTTTAAACCGAGATCCACATGGATCTTGGTGGGCTTTTGGTAGCTTTGGGCTTAGGGTTAGCATGTGTATAAATATGGTATAATGTTAACTGGTTGAGGTTGGACGTAGACAAGAGATAGGAATACTAGAAGTATTATTCAGTTTGTAATCGATAGTGCTTAAGCACCCAACGTTGATTAAACGTGTGTTTTGAAGCATTAGCATCTTGTTCTTATTGTTTATTTTATTTATATCGAATCCTTTCGTTGTTAGATTCTGTATAACAACGATTTCATGTGATATCAAATTGAAAGACACGTATAGGGACTTACCATTGGTATCAGAGCCTATTCACCTATTCTAGGCTCGGGTTGTGATATCACAGATTCAAAGAGTGTGTTTGGTGTTTCTTTTGGTGGTTGTGTTTTATTAATTTTCCGGTAAATTGTTCACCAGAAAAGGTAGAAAGTGTTTTTGGTTAGGAATTGAGTTTATTTTGGTTAAAAATTCAAATCCCATCAATTTCAGGATTTAGTTTGTTGCCAAATTTACTTGGTCAAAGCTGATTTGGGAGTTCTCTGCCTCGTTTGGTCGTTCTCGAGCACAACAAGGTGTTTTCGGGTTATATTAACTGTTCTCGAGTGCAGATTAGGGGATTCCGGCCAATTTCTTGGGTTCTAGGTTTTTGGTTCTCTATTACTTGGGTTCTCTAGACAATTGTGGGTTCTCGGCTAAGACTATTGTCATCAATCAAGAGTTCTCGGTCAATCTTAAGTGTTCTTGGTTGACTTTCCGGGTTCTCGATTGATTTTCAGGGTTCTCGGTACACTTTTAGGGTTCTCGGTTTCTGTTTGGAATTGGGCCTGGGCTTTGGTGGGTTTTAGTTGTTGGGTTTTCGGTTACTCTCTTTGGGCCTGTTCTATTGGGACTGATTTATGGACTTATTCTTGGACAAATAACCTGTTTGAAATAGACCAATTAACTAATACTTCCACTAATTCTGTACTACATTAAGAACTGGACTCAGTCATGGGAACTACTACTCGCGTAACCCGTTTACTGTCTCATGAGGGGTTTGCCGAGTGGAAATTCAGATTTGAAAAATATGTGAAAATGAAAGATGCGAATATTTGGAGGAGCATTGTTCGGGGTCCTCAAGTTATGACTTATCAACGAGAAAATTCTGATGAGGTGGTGGTGAAGCCTGTTGAACTGTACGTCAAAGCCGATTTTGAGAAGATTTAAGAATATGAAAAGGCTCTTGCTACTTTAACAATGGCACTTTTACCTGAAATAGCCTTGGGATTTAGAGAGTTACAGACTGCTAAGGCTTTATGGAAAGCCCTTATTGAAGTGTATGAAGGAAATGAAGACATGAGAAGAAGCCGACAAGATCTATTACGACAAAAGTTTAACATGTTTAATCATGTTCTGGGAGAGTGTTTGGAAACACAGTTGCAGAGATTTATATCACTAGTCACGGAAATGCGTTCCCCTAACATAAAACCGACCTCAGTTGAGACAAATAATAAGTTGGTCAACTCCCTGCCACAAAGCTGGGACATGAATGTTGCAGTGATTAAGAAGACTAACGATCAAACCAAACTAACCTTGTTAGAAGTAATGGCAATCATTAAATCATGTGACATAGATGATAAGCAGCGTGCCATAAATCATGCCAATTCTTACAATGTGGTCAGCTACAGTGTTGCTTCTAATAATGCTCACACCTCACAAGAAAACTTCTCTATGTTTAAATCCTCTCAGGGTCAGTATGTTTAGCCATAGCAGTCTCAGAATAGTTTCTCAATGTTTAAGTCTGCTCAAGGTTAATTTACTCAGCCACGGCCACAGCCAACTCGCGTGTTCTTTCCACAACCTGTTCAATAAACTGCATTTGTTACTAAGCCCCAACCAACTACTGCTTCTTCCAGTCAGTCTCCCACTCAGATTCCCACTATCTCAAATGAGACTCAAGAAAACATTGCCTTGATGGAAGGTTTGATGAATTGCTATAATGCTTTTTTTGCTGGAGATCTAGTTCAACCAGTTGTCGCTGCTGAACTAGATCAAATACATCCTGATGATGTGGAGGAAATGGATATCTCATGGCAAATAGCCATGGCTGTATTTAGGGCTAAAAAGGTTACTAAAAGAACAAGTAGAAATAACTGGAATGTTCCAGCAAATCAGAAGGTGGGATTTAACTAGGATACTCTGAGGTTCTACAACTGTCATGAGTCGGGTCATTTTGC
Organism: Bidens hawaiensis; assembly: GCF_021521415.1. Lineage (NCBI taxonomy): Eukaryota > Viridiplantae > Streptophyta > Magnoliopsida > Asterales > Asteraceae > Bidens > Bidens hawaiensis. The sequence goes on along the minus strand of NW_027497046.1, from coordinate 53,499 downwards.
TCGTGAATGCACGACCTCAACTAAGGAGGGAAACAGAGAAAGGGCACTAGTTCTAGTGAGCAATGCAAGAGGAGAGAATACAGCTGGTTCAAATGAGAGTGAACGGGGATTGGTGGATCAACAGTTTTCATGGAATGACCAGATGGCATCTCTCAATATCAGCAATCAAACTGCCAAATTTTCCCGGATTGATGTTTCTGGAGAAGAAAACGATGTTGAGGAACAAGTTAAGGATCTCCAATTTGCATTCAAGGCTTTCACTTCTTCCAGCTCATCCGAGGTAAGTTTTGAATTATGTTCTCAATCTTGTATTAATAATGTAGATTTATATAAATCTCAAAGTAGTAACTTGATTAGAGAAATGGAGGGAATAAAACATGAAAACTTCACTTTTAAAAAATTCGAAAAAGCTTTAAAAGAAAAACTAGAGGCAAAACAAAAGGATTTCTCTAAACATCAATTCGACTTTAGCATTAAATGTTGCCACCATTAAGATGCTAAACAAAAAATTTCTGAATTAATCGCTAAACTAGAAGCTTCTAAGTTGGAGATTGCTAAGTTAACTAATAAATTTGAAAATACTGAATTCAGTTTTAAGAAATTATATGTCTCTAGTATTGTTGTTGAGTCCATGATTGAAAAACAATTAAAATGGAAAGAAAACAAGGGTGAGGGTATTGGGTACAATGTGGTTTCCCCTCTATATAATGTCAACTACACTGGACTTCCTCTTACCAAAGAAGAGGAAGAAATGGAAAAGTTTATGTTGTATGGTAAACTAACTGAAATTGGCAAATGTACTCTTGGTTCAGTAAAAGCTACTGAATCAACCTCAAGGGTGAATGATACTAATGTGTTTACTTCACGTGCAGATGAAATAATTGTTGAGGATTGGGCTGACGAGGATGATGATTTACCTATTTTGAACAATAAAGACATTAATTCTAATGTTCATTTAAATTTGCCAGTATTGGATTCAATTACTTCAAATATTTGTGTGAGCTCTGTTTTTAAGAGCAAAGAAAATTGTGTGTTTGATTCTTCTAAAACTTTTAAATCTGGTGGTGTGTTTTTGAATAAATTTGATAAATATAAAAGTTCTCGTCAACATTTATCACCTAAGTTTGTTAAAAAATGAAGCTCATGTGTTCACAATTGTGATAATCAAGTGATAAGTCAAGTGTCCGGTACAAAGCGAGAAATACTAGCTCACACAACATATCAAGACCTGGAGTATGCTTTCCGCAATGAATTTACGTTAAACGTCAAACAGGTTTTAACTGTGGCATTTCTGGTCATATTTCTAGAATTAGTCCACAACGTCCATATATCCCATATTATGGATATCATAGAGGAATATGCCTCAAAATACCTTCTACCACACCTCTAATAAATCAAGGTATTATGAGGCAAATCCCTCTGACGGTGATTGGAAAAGAAACAAGGTTGACAGGTTAAGCTCTCATCAGACCAAACCTAATATGTTTCAGAAGCGTTATGGAAACTCTGCCTCGGTCCTAAGAACCAAGTCGGCACTCTGGACCGAAACCAATTTGTAAGTCAAAGTCGAATATGCTTTCCGCTCACAAACCGGAGACTAAGTCAACCATTCATACAAGTAACAAAGTTTTAAAATCCAGATATGAATGGCTGCCTAAATCTCCGGTGACCAAGCCATCTTGTTCAATCTTAGATAATCAGGAAGACATGTCATGGCAACCTGTGACACGCTTAGATAAATCAGGCCTACCCAACACTCTATGGACTGGGTACCAAAAACTAACTAATCTCGCACATCGTGTAAGAACAACTATGAAGGAATATCATCAGACCTAGGTATGTTGATAGTGGCTGTTCCAGGCACATGACATGATACATCTCCGAACTGCACGACATTCAAATTTTTAATGGTGGGTATGTTTCCATTGTAAGTAATGGTGTTCTTATATTTGAAAATGTCAATTTTGTTCCGGAATTGAAACACAGTCTGTTCAGCGTCTCGCAGATTTGTGACAAAGGATTTTTAACACATTTCACTAACAAAGAGTGTTTAATTTTAAAACATAGTATCATTATACCAGAAGACTGGGTTCTTGTTAAATCACAAAGAAAATATAATGCTTACATGATCGAAACGAACAAAAATGTTCTTGATGCAATCACTTGTCTATTTTCAAAAGTGTCAGAACATAATGCCATGCTTTGGCATCGTCGTCTTGGTCATGCACACATTAAAAACTTAAACCATCTTGCGAAAAATTACTTGGTGTGTGGTTTGCCTGTCAAGGATTTTGTAACAATTGAGAAATGTGTAGCTTGTGCTTTGGGCAAACATATTCGTAAGTCTCACAAGCCAAAACTGGTTAATACCATTACCTCGGTTTTTCAATTGCTACATATGGACTTGTTTGGTCCGTTTCATGTATTGAGTCTTTCTCGCATATCTTATTGTATGGTTATTACTGATGATTACTCACATTTTACTTGGGTGTTTTTCTTGTGAAATAAGAGTGAAACTGCAGAATTGATAAAAGGCTTTTAGGTGCGTATGAGAGAACCAACTCAATCTACAGCTAAAGGGAATTCGCTATGACAACGGCACCGAATTCAAGAATTCGATGTTGAATTATTTTTGTGCCAAGAAAAGAGTACTTAGACAGTACAGCTCAGCTCGCACACCACAACAAAATGGAGTTGCTAAGAGAAGGAACATAACTCTTATCGAGGCAGCAAGGACGATGCGGTGTGATTCAAAGCTACCTTTGTTCTTCTGGACTGAAGCGGTCAACACACCCTGTTATGTTCAAAATCATGTGTTGATCAATAAATCACATATGAAGACTCCTTATGTAATTGTTTATGGTCACAAGCCTTCGGTTGCACACTTTCGAGCTTTTGGTTGTCCGTGTACTCTGCTAAATCTCAAAACGACTCCAAGTTTAAAGCCAAAGCTAATGATTGTTACTTTGTTGGATATGTTGGTCGTACTGCTTACAGATTTTACAACAAGACAATGAAGCAGACAGTGGAATCTTATGATGTGCGCTGTTTATAAGAGAATGAGACTGATGCTCGTGTCGGTCCTGACTAGTTATTCGATTATAATGAACTGTTTAAGACATTTAATGTATTTCCAGTTGTTGATACAGAAAACTCGGGTGCTGGTGCTTCAAATGCTGTTGATGAAGAAGACGAAATCCCTACTGATTCTCATATGTCTCTAGTGTTGAGTATAGACTCGTCAGAATCATTGGAAGTTACTCAGCAATTCTCTCCAATTCAACAGGAAAGTGTAAATGAGACTATGTCTTCACAATAAATAAGTGATTTACAAACCGCTCAGACTTCTACGGCCGATGTTCCAGCAGTTGCGGGGGAGAGTGCCATTCGTCAAATTTTTGGGAGCACTTTATTCCTAGATATCATGCCAAATGAGTACATTGCAAGTACTTCGTACTCGCACAGTACTGCTGCATCTGGATGGAAAAACCCTCTCTCTGAAATCCTTGACGATCCAACGAATCTACCTTCTACTAGTTCTGTTCCTGGTCTTTCTATTCCAACAAGAATTCAACGAGATCATCCAATCGAAAATGGCATAGGTCCCCTTGAAACAGGCGTCTTAACCAGAAGTCAGACAGGGCACATCAACAGTTGTTTATTTTCTTGTTTCATCTCTCAGATTGAGCCTAAGTTACTTGAAATGGATTTACAAGAACCAAGCTGGCTGGATGCCATGCATGAAGAATTGAATCAGTTTGAGAAACTCAAGGTTTGGAGATTGGTTTAGTTGCCCGTTGGGAAGAAGGCTTTATATACAAGATGGGTTTTTCATAACAAGCAAGACGATACTGGGGTTATTGTTCGAAACAAAGTGCGGCTTGTGGTTCGTGGTTTTTTTCAGGTGGAAGGTGTAGACTACACTGAAGTGGATGCTCCAGTGGCCCATCTTAAGGCAATTCAAATTTTCTTAGCATATGCTTCCTATATGGGATTCACGGTTTACCAAATGGATGTCAAGACAACGTTTCAGTATGGAGAAGTAAAAGAGGAAATCTATGTGGGCCAGCCACCGGGTTTTGTTAACTCAAAGCATCCTATTAACGTTTGCAAGCTAGACAAAGCTCTATATGGACTTCATCAAGCGCCTCGGGCATGGTATGCGACGTTGACGGCTCACATACTGGGGCATGGGTACAAGCGAGGAACCATCGATCAGACTCTGTTCCTTTAAACTATTAGGAAAGATCTGATCTTGGTTCAGATTTATGTAGATGACATCATTTTCGGCTATATGTTCTGAATTTGAAGAAGTGATGAAGAAGAGATTTGAGATGAGTTCGTTGGGGGAGATGATGAAATTTCTGGGGTTACAAGTTCGTCAGAGTTCAACAGATATTTCCCTACATCAAGGAAAATATGTCGAAGACATGTTGGCAAAATTTGAGTTTCAAAATTCTACGAATGCGGCAACTCTTATGACAGAAAGACCTCTTCTTTCATATGATCCTGAACGGAACGCCGTAGATCTAACTTACTATATATCAATGATCGGATCCCTGATGTATCTCACCCCCATTCGCCCTGATATCATGTTTGTTGTCTGTCAATGTGCGCGCTTCCAGGCTAATACTAAACTTTCTCATATAATTGCTATTAAACATATATTTAGATATCTGAAAAAGGCAACCGAAGCTAGGTCTTTGGTATCCCAAAAACTGAGATTTTGAGTTAAATGCTTTTGCCGATAGCAATTATGGTGGAGATGACATTGACAGGAAATCTACGTCTGTTGGATGTCAATTCTTGGGTGATCGACTCATTTCATGGTAATGCAAGAAACAACAAATGGTGTCCACATCCACTAATGAGGCTGAGTATATTGCTGCGTCTACCTGCTATTCACAGGTTATCGAGATGCAACATCAATTGTTGGATTACGGTTTGGAATTTCTTGATACTTCAATCTTTTGTAATAATGATATTGCTATTGCTATTGTTAAAAATCATGTTCAGCATTCAAAAACCAAGCACATTGACATCAAAATTCCTTTTATTCATGACTGTTACGACCGAAAATTAATTCATCTTGAGCAAGTTCACACTGATAATAATGTGGCGGACTTATTTACAAAACTGGTCGGAACAACCAGATTTAATGTGCTTGTAGGGTTTCTCAAAAATGCTTCGTTTCGACAAGTGAGTCTTTTTAGGTTAAATTTGTACATAAAAGTTCTTTTCTGGTAATAGTTTTGCACAAATTTAGGGGGTGAAAATTAAAAAAAATACAAAAAGAGTGTGCGTGTGTTCTTATAAAAATATATATATTTTTGCACTATTTCACTTAAAAATATATCGATTACTTAAGTTTGAGGGACATATACTTGTATATGTTTGGTCCTGTTATCTACTAGTAGACATACGGGATAGCCATTCACCTAAAGACTGAAAGTGACTGGGGTGACTGTTGTGTGTTTTATTTAATTCTTTCGCTTAAAAATATGTCGGTTACTTAAGTTCGAGGGACATGTACTTTTATATGTTTGGTCCTACTATCTACCTGTAGACATACATGATAGCCATTTACCTGAAGATAGAAAGTGATCGGGGCGAGTGAATTTAAAATGTCTTCTATAACATATGGGATATGATTATTCAGTTAAAAGGTCTTTAGAAGCTCAAAATATTTTTAAATGAAAATTGATCCAACCTTTGAAAAACGATAGTAAAATTTTTTATGTGTGCCTAACGTGTGAAGTCACTAGGATGAAAAGGCATTTGAACAGTCATTGATTTGTATGGTAGCTTTCCATGACGCGTAATAGTTGAAGTGATATAAACTAAATCTGTTAAACTTACTGTGGAGAGTCATTTTGAAGATATGTGCATATCTCTAGATACATCTCTCCGAATGATAGGCAGAATAACAATTGCCCAGTAATACACGAGCCCGTTAGTGTCTTGATCACCAAAAATATTATGTTTCTAAGTCAAAATAAATAAATGAATAATTTTTTTATATTTATATATAATATTGTGTTATTAAATATTCGCATTTTAAAAGCTTAACGGGTCAAACTAGAACGACAAGGGTGGAGCATTCAAATAAGTCCTAAACACCCTGAATGTAAGCCATGTAAGTCCGGATGGCTTGTAAGTCTAGCATTCAATCTTAAAGCTTAAACATTTTGTATGCATAGATCTTTTGATCAAGCAATACGGGGTTGGAGTCAAATTGGGGTGATATGGGAAAGCCAAATACGCTTTGAGAAGAGATAGGAGGCATCAAGGGTCCATAAGTGATGTCCATCTAAGCTTTATGCCCAATTGAACCTATTTGGTATCACTAATGCAATAAAAATCATGCTAAGTATCTTAATACTTGCTATCAAACTGTCTCTCTATGTCATAATAATGCTAAAAATGAATCATTCTGAAAACATCTTAATCAATATGATTTTATGTTCGGATTTTTTCTTAAAATTTTGCTTGCTTATCAAAACTGAAATTCGATCCCAAAATATGTTAAAATTTCAAGAAGGATGGGCGGTTAAATTATTTTGTTTTGATTTATTATTGTTTTTCTTTTATTATATTATGTTGTTACTTCCTTTTTGTTCTATCTTTACCTCATGTATACTCTTGTCGAAACAAATGCTTTAAGAGATCGTTTTTCAAACATGGATCAGGATTATTATCCGAGATCATTAAAAACCTGACATGTGGTAAGTGTGTACTTGGCCCAGTTGTTGTGGCCCAAGTGTGATTGTAATATAGGTGTTTTCGGACCATCAGGGTTTTCGACCCAGTCGGATATTTTGAAGTTTAAAAGGCACCTTATGTTGAATTATTGGTTATCACCTTCAAAATTACATAATTACTTTCTCTCACCGATAACAATCTAATGGATCGTGAATATTGAAAGTTACATGAGACTTCAATGAATGAGTTTCTGGTCATTGATAAATCATACATACGACTAAATGGTGTTATGTGATTAATTACTCTATGATAATGGATGGTGAATCCTATCTGTGATGGATGATTATGATATATTTGGTGTTTTTATGAGTTTGTGTTATGTTGCAGGTTTTGTGATTAATGGAGGTTTTAGGTTTTTTGGGAAGACAACTCGGAATTCAAGACGAAATCCAAAGTGTTTTCAAAGGCTTTGGCCATTGATAAATCGGGATCACAGTTTCTCGGTAATGGTTGATCGAAAAGCCTTGGTCAACCAGAGAACCTTGTGATCAGTAGAGATCTCAAGAGTTCTTGGTCAAACTTTGACCGAGAACCCTTTTGGTTAACCGAAAACTCACGTTCTCGGTTGTGCAGGGTTTCTTATGAACAGTTTTTGACATAAAACTCAACTCCTGGACCGAAAAATAATTTATGGACAGATAAACTTATATACTAGACAGAAAACACAGTTTATGGACCGAAAACGAATTTAATCATACCCTGATTAATACAATTGGGACTATTTTACAAATAAGTACTCACATTGTATATATTTTTATGTTTCTGGTTCCTGTTTTTTTATCTAGATGTCCATTCTATAAATATATATATATATATATATAACAAATGATTATATATTTAAATGAATATATTATTAACTTGACTCGTTTGTTGCAGTCATGGCTGATCAAGCACCTCTGAAGTTTGTTGATACTCATAACATTGTTGGATGCCTCTTTGATCCTCCTCTAGTCCACAAGGAGTTCAAGTCAATGATCGTGGGGCTAAATAAATGCATGATTTCTCACGCCTTTCGAGAAAATCCTGTTATTTGTAAGAAGATGGTGACAGATTTTTGGAATCATGCTTCCATTAATCATAGAGGTGATGGGGGAGCTGTGGTGATTGAATCAAAGATCCAAAAGAAGCCTATTATATTATTTCCGAAGCTATTATTCGTAAGGTGTTGTTGTTCGGTGACCAACCCGATTATCCCACAAAATATTCTACCGATGTTGTTGCTGAAATTGTTCTGAGAATGGGATATGAGGGGGCCTACCCTCCAGCCATCAAGAAGTTGTTTCATCCATACCGGAGGTTCTTGATTCACACATTCTTTATGTGTCTCTCAGGATGAAATGGATGTTCTAATGATATAAGCCACATTCAGATGTCGGTCGTGGTTGCTTTGATCATAGGCTGGAACTACAATTATTCCAAGTTTGTGTTCGATGAAATGATAAGAAACCTCAGGGGCAAGAAGAAGGAAATGTTTTTGATGTACCCGAGGTTTCTACATATGATTTCGACTCTCATTATCCTGAACTAATCAAATCTGTAGAGACGCTCGATATGAAGGCCATGGGTCCCAATACGTTTGGGTTGATGAAACAATCTATGAAAGGGGCTAAAGTGGTCTATAAGGGACTTCATCATCTGGTCAAGTTTGGAAGATTCAATGAAACAGAGGTTGTTACTACTGGTCCTAGTGCCTCGATTGCTGATGAACATGTGACTCATGCTCAGAGGTTCACAACTGCTTATGAGATGATTACTGATGATGATGAGCTTGACAGTTCTCCACCACAACACATGGAGACTGAACACCAGGAACAACAATCAGTACCTACTGTTGATCAAGTGAAAGATTTTAAGGTGTTTAAAGAAAATCTGCAGTCAATTGCATTGAAGCCTCCTCAATCAGTCACCGTGACACATGATGATGATATTGAAGAAGAACCAGCTACCGATCTCTTTCCAAGAAAAAGGCGAAAGAAAGATCTGAGACCGGGTGTGCTGGTTACTGATGCTACCCCAACCAACCAATCAAAATATTCTGAGCCCACTACAATTAAAGCTCAAGTTGATTAAGGTCCGTCTATTGCTAATCAACAAACTCAAGAACATATATTTGATGACATAACACATGAGTTCGAGTTTGAAGTGCACATTTAATCAACCAATGAACCATCGGGATCTTCTGAACCGATTGGTTAACAAAGTTTAAGTGCCGCTTACAAGATCGCACATATCATGGCTATGCAAGACAGATTCTTACAAGACAAAGGCAAGGGGATTTCTCTTGAGGCTGAACCAGTTGATGTACAATCCTTAAAACATCGAGTCTTTGAGCTTGAACAATACTCGATGGTGAAGGATGCACGGATCCAAGATCTTGAAGCAACTAACACTGAGAAAGATTCAAAGATACAGGAGCTTCAGGAAAACATGGGCGGCCTTACTGCATTATATTTAGACCTTCAACAAAATCTAATTCAGAAGTTTGGAGATGAATTCAAAAGTGGTGATGATAGTGGTGAAAACACAACTGGTGACAATCAAGGTAGTGGTTCCAGCATGCGCCCTACCTCTAATATTGATGCCTCCGAGCCACTAGAACAATACCTTGCCGCCCCACCCAAGACAGCCGAACAAGTTGAGAGAATACAGGGAAAGATGCTTATAATAAAGAACTCCAATCAACATGTTGTATCTTCTAATCATCCTGATAAGTTCGTTGTTGAACTCAACAAAAGCTTTGCTGTCAAATATGGTGATCGTTCGGACGTTGTTTAATGGGGTTATGACGTGATTAAACAGATGTGGCGGGTCAAAAGAAAGTCTGGTAACACTGAATATTATAAGAAGGTGAAGAATTTTGGTTCGTGGACGAAGGTTAACTTCACAGATCTGATAAATTCTCCTTACCACAACCCGAACAATGATCCAAAGGCCATCAACTTCTGGAATTAATTGAGTAATAAGGTCGAACGTGGATTCCCCAACATGACAAATGCCGAGTCATTTCTGAAGAAAGCCAAAGGATTTCGTGATCCTCGCACTAGCACGACCTTAGTGAATGTGATGTGACCTCCAACTGATAAAGAGACATACATTCCAATCTCTAAGAGATTTCCTGAGGGCACTCTTTAAGGGATGAAGTTCTGGACATATGATTGTGAGACAACTATTGTCATTATAAAACTTGTTCAAGGACAATATCGTCTGGTTGATCCAAGGGATTTATTAAAGTTTGGCAAAACTGATACAAAGATCCTTAGTGGCTTTAAGATTACTTCTGAACCACTATACGAACTCGTCGCTAAGGAATATACACGAATGGTGGGATCTATTATTCGGACAGGATTGTGCGCGGGGCATACAAAGAAGCAGATGTTAACATACTAGAGCACGAATGAAGTTAAAGATACAAACCAAGGGGGAGATTGTTGGGCTAAACTTTGTGTAGTTTGTATTGTATTATTTTGGGCTTGTATTGTAAACCGAGATCCACATGGATCTCGGTGGGCTTTTGATAGCTTTGGGCTTAGGGTTAGCATTTGTATAAATATGGTATAATGTTAACTGGTTGGGGTTGGACGTAGACAAGAGATAGAAATACTATAAGTATTATTCAGTTTGTAATCGATAGTGCTTAAGCACCCGACGTTGAATAAACGTGTGTTTTGAAGCATTAAATACTTGTTCTTTTTGTTTGTTTGCATTATATCAAATCCTTCCGTTGTTAGATTCCGCATAACAACGATTTCACATGATATCATATTGAAAGACCCGTCTAGGGACTTTCAATTGGTGTCAGAGCCTATTCAAATATTCTAGGCTCAGGTTGTGATATCATATTGAAAGACCCGTCTAGGGACTTACAGTTATAACGGTGAGTTAACGCGAATTCAGTCGGTATTGGATACATTCGTTACGGTATAGATACCATTGGTAAATTTTGAGTGTTAAAATCCCAAAAAATAATTCGTCAAGTTAACATATAAAAATATTAACTTATAAAAAAACAAAATATTTAAAACGATTTTTATTTGGTCGGAAAAGTTGAGCGGTGGTAAAAACAAGAGTTGTTGGTCCTAGACATTAAGGCGATAACTCGACATGAATTCTGTGGGTTTTGATTAGGTTCATTACGGTACCGAAGCTAAAAAACGAAAAAGTAAGAAAAATGAGGTGGACCAATGACCAATTGGGAAAGAGGGGGGGATGTCGGTTGGTAAAATTTTGCGTTGGTAAAATTTGTCGTTGGTAAAAGTTTAATGTTTTCAACCATGGGCGTTGAGGCGGCGTGTTTGTGCGAATTCGGTCGGGTTTCTGCCAGGTTTGTTTTGGTACCGAAACAAAAAAATTAACGTTCGATTGGTTTCCATTACTTTTGTTACAATAAAAAGAACTCATGGACTAATACGCTGCCGCCAAGTGGCCCCATAGGGTACACCAAAGTTGTTAGTTATATAGTAATGAGGTTTGGGCGTGGGGTGGGGGTGGGGGGGGTTGTGTGTTATCTATTTATTTGGTTTGTCATTTCTACAAAACAAATTTTAAGACAGACACGATTAGAGCATTCATATCCTTTTATTTTATCTTTAAATTCAAAATTACACTAAAATACACTGCATTTTCTTTCTCATTCTCAATTAAATAATACTTTTTTATGCCTTCATCATTACATTTTTCGCTCATTCACTCACAACCACTTTTAAAATTCAAAATTTATTAAAAAAATATAGAACGTGAACAAAGACTTTTCAAATATACAGAAAATCACTGCATTTGTCTGTCCTCCACTCAAAACACCTTTAACAATTCCCTACTTTATAAAACCTCACTCACATTTTTCGATAGACTGAATGTGAATATTGTAATTTCATTATATATAATGTATAATGATTATATATATATATATATATAAAAGTTCAAGAAAGAAATGAAATTACTGTGAAAAATGAGAGAAATGAATATTAGCCACAATAAATATAAATGAAAAAGATATAAATGTAACAATAAATGCACACTCTCTCTCCAATTAATACAACTAATATAACCATAATAAATCTATCTCTAATTAATATATCTACATAATTTTTTTTGAACGGCCAACTAAGTAACGTCGGGTACTCCGTACGCGGCCCCCATTGGCTAAAGGTAGCCCGAGCCGGCCACTAGTCCGGACGGACGGAGCCCCTAGCGGTCCGCCAAACATTATTTTAGTTAAATTATACAAACTACACAAATATACACATATCCTACACGTGTGTAGGTTATATGTTTTTCGTGTGCATGTTATGTTTTCTTATTGTTAGAACAAGTGTAGGTTATATGTTATTGTGTAGGTTGTATATTTCACATTTAATGCAAACATATTAAGATAAGTTTTTGTATTATTCATCACAATGTAACTACGTGTTGATGGATATTGATAAGTTGAGTTGGAAGAAATTGGTTTTAAATAGAAATTTTTTTTAATGTATGAATAAATTGTATTTGTGTAGGATAAAGTTTTCATGTGTAGGTTATGCTTTCGTGTGCGTGTATATTTTATTAATGATGAATTTTGTGTGTATGTTATATGTTTTCTTATTCTTAGAACAAGTGTAGGCTATATATTTTTGTGTGTGTTGTATTTTTTGTTGATATTTAATGATAACACATGTAAAATAGTTTTTTATATTATTTATCACAATATAACTACATGTTGATGGATATTTATATATTGAGTTGGAAGAAATTTTGGTAGAAATAAATTTTAATGTATGAATAAATTGTACTTGTGTAGGATAAAAAATTGGATAGAAAAATAAATGAATTCTTAATATTTTTCAATTTTGATTAGTTATATTAATTTAATAGATATATTAATTGAAGAGAGAGATGCATTTATAGTTTCTTAATTAATCTTAAACTTTTTAAAACATAAAATAAAACTAGTGGCTCATATTCATTTTCTCGCAGTAATTCCATTTCTCTATTGAACCATCCCTTTTATATATATATATATATATATATATATATGTATAACACTTTACTTACCCTTACTATTAAATATAGCTGAAAACTGATTTATATAAATATCCTTTATTAAACTTTTAACATCAATCGAAATGAAATAAACCCTTACAAGTAAGGGTAGCTGCAAACTAATTTTTATTAATATTTTTTATTAAATTTTCAACAATAATCGAAATGGAATAAGTACATGAATGTGAAAATTTATATAAAATTAACTTAAGGTTCATGTATTTATTCCGATTGATTGATGTTTGAAGGTTAGCACAAAAAAAAAAATTAAACAAGTTATTATCTACCTACTAGTGGTGACGTCGCAGGGAATCATTGAGAAATGCTATTTGACTATTAATCCAGGTTAGTTAGACACGCGATTTCAAGCTAAATTTAGAGAATTTGATTACGCAAACAATTGCAAAAATGACTACATTGAAGTTGTGAATATTGCTATAGAAGATGGTGACCACTCTATGATTGTGAAATCTAAATTTAGAGAATTTGATTACGCAAACAATTGCAAAAATGACTACATTGAAGTTGTGAATATTGCTATAGAAGATGGTGACCACTCTATGATTCAAATTCAGTGATTAACTATTAACCTAGTTTTATTCATTGGAAAACCATTAACATTGACACTATAAGTGATCTAAACAAGTGATGGTTGTGAAACTGAACCTAATGTTTTACACTAACACCACTACCAATTAAACCATGCAATTACACAACTAATGTTTAAATGATAATCCACAAGTTGAATAATCTGTAACTTTAATGTTATTATTAAATCCCAAATAACCTATCATAAATTAGATCTAATAGCTTCTTACACAAATGCTACACTTGGTGGTGATCACTGAGGGTTTTAGTCATAAATCATCATCGGATGAGCTTCAAAAACTAAAGTGGATTGAGTAACCATGGAAATTAATATTGTGATTGGAATGCTTCGTTGTTGATGAACCTCTAAATCGTCCAAAAACGGCTAAGCAAAGAATTTTTCTGATTTAGTATTTATTAAATTAAGTAGGGGCTGAAAACTGGATATCCCACAATTTTTTCAAACAGTCGTAGGCTACGCTGAGGAAAGAGAAGACTTGCACCCTACTATTTCATATTCTGATAAAAAAAAATCCAAGTATGACGTAGGCTGCATCGAGGACGGTGTAGGCTACACCCTAACCCTAAAATACAAACACAAGCCCATATATAAATTTATCTCTTTGAGAAACTCAAGGTTTGAATATTATGGCTCCCATAACTTATTTTGTAGCCGGATATATGCTCGTGGGAAGCTTTGACTCTTTCTGTTAGTGCATGATTTGTTATCTGCAGCTGATCGAATAAGTTAGGGGTAGTTTAGTCTTTGTATTTAATGTAATATAGCTCATTCGCTAAGCATGTTTAGCGAATAAGGTCCATTCATTATAGACTAAGCTCATTCGTTAAAGTAAGAGGTAATTCGTTATAAGATTTAATGAATGAGAGCTCATTTGTTAATGGGATCACCCCATTCGTTAGTGATGTTTAACGAATGGGGTCTGTGCCTATAAATGGGCAGATGCTATTCACACGAATTAAGAGATCCGTGCATTTAGTATTAAAGTACCGTTACCATGTCGGATTCTCTATAGGATTAATGTATTCCTAATGTATGAACGGTAAGGTATCAATAAAGTATCATTAACATAATCGTCTCATCTATCATATTGATGTATTGTGTTAGCGACTAGATCTTGGCTCTTAACGTAGCGTAACTTATTTTCAATTGGTATCAGAGCAGATGGTTGCTCGTGATACGTCAATTCACAGCAAATTCTGATCAGAGATGATGTTCTTCGTGTTCTGATATTGTAGATCAAAATTTGGATTGAACTTGTGGATCATGTTTGATGAAATTGAAGGTGGATTCATGATCGTGGATGAATTCCTGACCTTCGTAATGTATTTTGGTGGATTAATTTAATTGTTTGATCATATCCACCATGGATGATAGCTTGAAAAAGCTGTTACTGTCTTATCTAAATTCACGATGATTCGGAGAATTTTTCATGAAATTGATGACTTCATCATATTCATAATGTATCTTCGAAGCTTCGTTTAAGATCTGGAAGGTTAATTGGAAGATCTGATGAAGATTTGAAGTATCCGGCGAGATAACCGTTTCTCCGGCCATTGTATTTTCCGGTGAAACACATTTTTCTGAGCTACAGTAACCGCTCCAGTAGCTCATTCGTTAATTTAAGTTGCTCATTCGTTACGGGTTTTTAACGAATGAGGTCATTCATTAATTAGTTTAACGAATGTGTCTTAAAGTATTTGGTCATTCGTTGTAATTTGTTGATCTTAACGTATAAACACATTCATTAATGGATTAACGAATGAGACCTATTAGTTCAATTGTTTAACGAATGTGGTTATTTATAACGAATGAGGACCAAGGTTAACTTATGTGGAACATTTTAATGTATGAGGACACTATATTAGCGAATGAGAGACTGGTTAACGAATGTGATCAGATTAACGTATGTGGATAACAAATGAAGCCTCATTCTTTCTTTGTTAAAAAAAGGATTAATTTGGAAACCACGATTAATTTAAAGAGAAGTTTATTAGAGTTTGATTGATGTTTGTTCAAGACCTTGCCGAATTTGTCAAGGAAAGGGGGAGATAAAAATTCATGCATGTTATTTGATTGTATCTTCCTAAGTTTTCAAGGGTTTCTTGAAAATTTACTGCAATTCGGGAGGTAATTTATGATTGCAAAAGCTACGTTTGACTGGGTTCAAGACTGCAGTTGTTCTTCGATTATCGATTGATTTGATCGAGACTGAAACCTGACTATGTGTGATACGAGTGTCTATTCATTTACTTCTTTCTGAGGGACTTTGATCCTGACTATGTTGGCTATGGGTATTCTGAGGATTACTTCTGTTGAGGGGGCATTTCTTGAATGGGTTAATTTTGTTGAAGAATATACGAATCTTTTCATTGGATTGAAGAATCTGATCGTTCAGTATTTATTAATAGAGGTTGGAACTCTGAATCATATGCCCAAAACATTAGTGCATCTAAATGAATGGGATGTAGAAGAGCTTCAAAGTTTATATTTTGGGATAGATGTTATCAAGAGAGCGAAAACTGAAGTGAAAGATGTTGTAAGATCGGGTTGTTCATAAAGATGTGTACCGAGGTCAAACGTAAAGATATTTTTGCTTTACCGATGCTTATGGATAGATGATGACTTGCTGCTGATTGTTGAAAGATCGATCCATATCATATACCAGTTGGATGATCGGTATGATCACCTGATGATGCTTACTTAAGGGGGAGATATGATACGAGAAGCTTCGAGTTATTGGTTTGCTTAAAAATACTAAAGATACGTCTATCTGCACAAGCCCGAGAATCATCAGTCAAGGGGGAGTTTGTTAATGTATTAATCGTAGCTGATGTTTACAGTTAAAGTATTCGAAGTTAAAGTATTCGACAACTACTGAAAAGGGGGGAATTTTTAGTGCATTCTTTTGTTGTCAGCAACTAATCGAATAAGTTAAGGGTATTTTAGTCTTTATGTTTAATGTAATATAGCTCATTTGCTAAGCATGTTTAGAGAAAGAGGTCCATTAGTTATAGATTAAGCTCATTCATTAAAGTAAGAGGTCATTCGTTATAGGATTTAATGAATGAGAGCTCGTTTGTTAATGGGATCACCCCCATTAGTTTCTGATGTTTAACGAATAGGGTCTATGCTTATAAATAGACAGATCCTATTCACACGAATTAAGAGATCCACGCTTAATGTACTAAATTACCGTTAGCATGCCAGATTCTCTCTAGGATTAATGTATTCATAATTTATGAATCGTAATGTATCAATAAAGTATCATTAACGTAATCATCTCGTGTATCATATAGATGTATCGTGTTAACGACTAGATCTTGGCTCTTAAAGTAGCGTAACGTTTTCTCAGCTTATCCTTTCACCATTGGCCTAAGTTACCTCTTTTCTGACTTCATTGCTCGCTTCTTCAGGGTTACTGGTGTAAGCTATATCCAAGCCATGCCGATGCTGTGGAAAATCCATTACATGCTTAATAAAATCGCTACTAGTCTTAACATTGGCCAGTAATATCTGATTTGACCTCCATTTACAATCTTAGAACTCATGGCTCCAGTCGCTTCGTCCTCCAAGTGATATCTGTCCAAGTTCCCCTGATTTTAAACACCAAATGAAACGATGGGCAATGGTATAGGAGGTTATTTTTCGTCCAAAGGGATTCTATTCCCGGAGGCGATGAACTTCTTTACCGATGGGTTAATAAGTGCAGGAAACATTTAGGATATTAAATAGCAATAAAATAACAATATTGACACTTATCTTTCTTTGTTTTGTGATTGGCAGCAAAATTTGCAGATCTTGCGACTCCAACTTCTAGTGCCTTGAAGAGGTTTCCCGAGATTCTGAGAATTCCCGATGAAAGAACGCTCCTTTCAGCTTGAGGTTTTTCTTTCTTCAAACTCCGAGCACTCAGCTATTGTGAATATGTCAGGTGGGATGATTTTCTCCTTTGCCTTGTATTTTAGAATTTTTTCTACTTCAGGATCCTGATTCATGTTTCCAGAGGCAAGAGATGGGACTTGATGATCTCGAAAGCATAATCATGAAGAAGGAATCCGCCAACATTAAAATCTCCAAGCCACTTCTTCTAGCTTCGTGAACCAGGGCTTCTACTTCTTGGAATAGAAAGGTCAACGAAGCTACTGAACCTACTATTGAGTCACTCTATTTGGAGAATGCTGAGTCGCTTCTCTTCCAGGTAACAATCCTGCGACATGTTTCATAAAATTAATATTCTTTGCATTAATTATACCTTTTTGACATAGGGTCTCCAACACTTAACCAAATCCATCAAGCCGCTCTTCAGGAGATTGAGGGACAGATGGAGAAGATAGTCGGGATGTCCCGCCTTGCTGATGCCAGAATTGTTGGTATGAAGAAGCAGTCTTAGGAGCTCGATCAGGTGAAGGAGGATCATGAAAAGCTTAAAGCTTCGGTCGCAACTGAGATGGAGAATTTCAAGAAGAATCTCCAACTGAAAGATGCTCTTTCTATCTGCTGAGCGAAGATCAACCTGATGAAGCAAGACCCTAATCCTGCGTTCGACAAAGCTTCCTAGCATCTTGAAGGTTTAAAGGCTAGAGAGGTGGAGCTAAGTGAAGAAACGGGTCAGGCTTCTACGAAGGATCACGTCAAAGCAAAGGAAGGAGCTGGAAGCAAAGGGCAGACGGAAGATAATGAGGATCCCGAGGTGGGCGGCGATGAAGGATGATAAAGACAAGGGCCTGAGCCCCCTTATTCTATGGCTTTTGTTGGTCTATTCAATATGGTTGTAAAATATTTTACTTAACTGTCTTGTGGTGATGCTTGAAACAAACTTTTTATGTCGTTTAAAACAATAAATAATCAATGTAGAGGGATCCCGAGTTTCAGGACGAAGCCTTTGATTATCAGTTTAGGAAAACTTTTAGTTATTCCTGATGAAGGTATCCATAGTTTAAGGAAGAAGTCAAGAATATCTTTTTGCTTAATATAATGATAATCTTTTGCCTTACTTATGTCTATTTCTTTTTATGCTAAAAAGATATTGATAAAAAAGCTCTCTTAGATTTTCACTTGATTAAAACAAAAGATTGAAAATAATTTTTCACCACATACTTATGAAAGTAAATAAGTAATCAACCTGGTAGGATAAGGTTAAATTCATACACAGTAGGAATCTTTGAAGTTAGAACACAATCAATCATCATAACATTTATCTTGGGTTGAACCTTAAGATCCTGCAAGATATTTTAAGATAATAGCCGTGATGGTTAGGTAATCCTAAGGATGGGGAAAATCCCAAAGTAGGTTTAATTATAAAGATCATGGGGAAGATCCCAAAAATAGCTTTGAACTTGAGTGTTAACATAAGTGTTAAATACTTGGGAAAAGCCAATCGTGCGTGACATTAAAATGCTAAAACCTTATGTAAATACTTGGGACAAGCCAATCGTGTGTGACATGAAAATGCCAGAACCTTATGTAAATACTTGTGACAAACCACGGTTTGTATAACATGTTCATGTTATTCCATTGATAATATACTTGAGGATCCAACATGTAACCAACAACAACGAAATTGTCAGCTACCATTAAGATGAACTGGTCTCACAATCTTGAATTACACGTGGACAACGCGCGCTCCTGGAAAGGTGTTTAAACCAAATTCATAGAAATGTGAAAACCTTTAAACATTTAAAGGAATTATACCGTAAACTTAGAGAGGTGGCCAAATCCCTAGGAATGCATTCACTTCTTAGTCGGGATCCTAATTCTGTAAAACACTTGAATCTTTGTGAGGGTGGGTGTTAGCTTGGCTAACACCCCTCCGATGCTTAAGTCAGTAATAGGTTTCAATAATAATAAAAATAATTGAAATAGTAATGTCCGAATACATACCATGCCAAGTTAGAAATAAAGTTCTAACTTACACGAAGTAGAGTTTAAGGTAAACTGCATTCCAGGATCTTTGTAGGATCATGTCATCCATAGCAGATAGTTGATATGCTCCTTTTCCTGCCTCAGACTCGATCTTATACGGTCCTTTCCATTTGGGTGTTAGTTTTCCATCCTTGGGATCTGTTGTTTTTTGAAATGCCTTCCTTAGTACTAGATCTCCCACTTGAAATCTTCTGACCCTGACGTTCTTGTTAAATGACTTAGTGATTCTTTGTTGGTATGCTACCATATGAATCCTTGCAGAACCTATGAGTTCATCCAGCACGTCAAGATCATCGGCAAGATCCTGATCGTTGGTTTCAAGAATCACACGGGGGGTCGACCATTGCATCCTTCCTCATGGTCGGTCAATAGTAACCATATCTAAGGATTTTGGAGAACAATGATCGACCCCCCGTGTGATTCCCACCTTCGCCTTCATGGATATCTTTTAGAACCTCTTGTATTTCAAGATCCTCTATGCATCTCAAGTATGGACTTGCAAGAGATTTCCTATAGAGAATATCATTTAAGACAATGAACCTGACACCTTCATACGAAAAGATTTAGGATTCTCATCCTTAGGGATCTCATCGTGTTGCAAATATCTCTTGTTAGGTTGAATCCAGGATTCCAGATTAGCTTGAGGATCCTGATCAGCTGTATCTTCATAATCCATTACTTCATTGACTTGGGGATCCTGCTTGGCAGCTTCTTTCATTGTTTCCTCTTTATTGAGTGAATGCATCTTTGTAGTTGGATTCAGGATATGTATGATCAGAATTTTTATTTCCGTCGGGATCCGCATATCCAAGATTTTCCAAGGCGTCTGCTTATGTATTTTCATTCCTAGGTACCTGCTCAACAATAAAAGAATCGAATTTCTCTGCAAGATTATTTACTATCTGAAGATATTTTGTTAGTTTTTCAATTCTAACAACATATGAGCCATTGCATTGAAGTGGTTAGCAAGCTATAAGGAATACACATGTACATGAAAATTTGTAATTTCTAAATCCTTGGACAACTGAAGGCCAATAATTAAAGCTTCATACTCGGCTTCATTATTGGTGGCTTGGAAATCACATTTGATTGCCCGAGGTATTATGCCCCCCTGTGGCGATTTTAGGATGATTCCTACGCATTCCCCCCTGACATTTGAGGCCCCATCAGTGAACAATATCCACTTGCTCTTATCCTGGTCTAGTTGTTGAACACCCTAGTCAGCTTCCTGCTAGATATCACTACTGAAATCAACCACAAAGTCGGCTAAAGCTTGGGATTTAATTGTTGTCCTAGGCTTATAAACAAAATCATAAGAACTCAATTTTACTGACTACTTAGCCATCCTACCAGACATTTCAGGCTTTCTCAAAACATTTTTAAAAGGATAATTACTTTTAATAGAAATAGTATGTATCTCAAAATAATGTCTTAACCTGGTGGATGCCATAACTAAAACTAAAATTAACTTTTCTAAATGAGAATACCTTGTTTCAGCATCAAGTAGACTTTTACATACATAGTAGATAGGATGTTGCTTCCCTTCATGATCCTTGACTAATACAACACTTATAGTGTCTCGAGATACCGCCAGATAGGGGCATAATGTCTCACCATGTTCAGGTTTCATTAATAAAGGTGCTGATGAAAGATATACTTTCAAGTATTCAAGCGCCTTATCATGTTTCTACCCCCATTCAAATGTCGTGTTCTTTTAGGATATCGTACAAATCCTTACACCTTTTTGAGGATCTTGAAATAAATATGTTTAAGGTTGCGATCCTGCCAATCAACCTTTGGACATACTTCACGTTAGCTAGTGCCTTCAGGTTCACTATGGCTTTGATCTATTTTGGACTTGCTTCTATCCCTCTTTTGGTGACCATGTATCCAAGAAACTTGCATGCCCCCACTCCAAAGTGGCACTTGGAGGGGTTAAACTTCATATTATACTTGTCAAGAATGTCAAAGGCTTCCTTAAGATCTCGAAGGTGATCCCCATATTCCTTTGATTTTACCACTGCATCAACGATGTATACCACCATGGTGTCCCCTAGTTTCTCTTTTAACATCATGTTCACCAATCTTTGAGAGGTGGCACATGCATTTTTCAAACCAAAAGGCATTGTAGTGTAACAATATATACATGTTGGAGTCATGAATGTCGTGTTCTTGGTCTAAAGGTTCCATTTGGATTTGCTAGAATCCCAAAGAGGCATCCATAAAGGTCAGCATCTCATGCCCAACAGTTGCATCCACCATGGAATCTATGTGTGGCAATGGGAAAGGATCTTTGGGGCAAGCTTCGGTGTGGTCCGTGTAGTCGACATAGACCCTCCACATACCATTCTTTTTCTGGACTGCCACCACATTGGCCAACCATCTTGGGAGCTTTACTTCCCTAATTTTCCCCGCATTCAACAATCTCTCAACCACTTCTTGGATGATGACATTTCTTTCGGGTGCGAACTTTCTTCTCTTCTGTTGAATTGGTCTGAAACTTTTATCCAAAGCCAATTTGTGAGTAATAATATTTTTAGAATACCTGTCATTTCTCCATGTTTCCATGCAAAGGTAGAGGTTATGATTTTGAGGAACTTGACCAACTGATCTTTTATTTCTTCAGGAATCCCAATTCCTATCAACACTTTGATGTCAGGATCCTGATCATCTAATCATACTTCTTTGACCTCTTGTTCAGCTGCGTCCAAGACATCAAGCGCTTTGTTCATTGATTGCTAGGATTGAGTAGGTTTAGCCGTAGGTTTCATCAACAAGGCATAACAATCTTTAGCCTCATGCTGGTTGTCACCTTGAATCTTGAGAATTCTCCAAGATGTCGGCATCTTTATGAATTGATGATAGGTTGAGGGTACAACCTTCATATCATGGATTCAGAGCCTGCTTAAGATAACATTGAAAGAGGTTAACGCATCAATAACACATAATATATGGATAGAATTTACTCCCTCGACGTAAACTAGAAGCTTGATCTCTCCAACTATACTCTTGGCTTCCCCGCTGAATCCCAACCACACTGAAGATTTTGATACAATCTCGGATTCAGGAATATTCATCCTCTCCAGGGTATCCAACTGGATGATATTTACCGAATTTCCATTTTCCACCAAGATCCTACATACAAAACAATTAGAAATATAAAGGGTTATGACCAAATCATCGTGATGAGGATCCTGAATATTGTTCATGTCCTCATCATAAAATGTGACTCAGTATTCTTTGGGAAACGCCATCGTCTTAGTTGGTCCCTTGGGCTTTTCTGCTTTGGCTACTTTGGCATTCCTTCTAGCTGTTGAGTAGTGCCGCATATATATGATCCTTTAGAGATAACATTTACGATCAGATCGCCCACTAAAGGCTACTCTACCCTTTTGGGATCTTGCTCGGGATCCCGGTTTAGATTCTTCTTTCCCAGCAATTCTTTTAAGTGGCATTCGTTGAGTAGTTAGTTGATTTCCCTCCTTAGAGCAATGCAGTCTTTCGTCACGTGATCGAAATCTTCATGAAAATCACACCATTTGGACTTGTCTTTCCAGGCACCATTTTTCTCATTCTTTAGTGGCCATCTTGCGTTTTCACCTAGATCCTGCATAGCACATATTAATCCAGGAATATCAACTAAAAAACAATAATCATGAAGGTTAGGATAAGATATGTCATCCTCATCATCGTCTACAACATTGAACCTATCGTTCCTAGAATACGGTTTGAATCGATATGGTTTAGATAATGGGGAATCCGACTTCTTATTCGGGTGGTTGTAGCTGTTGGAACCATCTAGCCTCTTCTGAATCATCCCATCTTCTTCCAGCCTGGTGAACCTTAGAGCCATGTTCCTTGCTTCGTTCAGAATCCTGCAAGGATTCATGACGAGATCCACATAGATAGAGGTATCCGTCTTGAGACCCATCCTGAAAGCTTGCATAGACGTTGCAACATCGAGGTTGGGGATCCTTAGAGCTTCCTTGCGGAATTTGCTGACAAAAATCCCTAAAGGATTCATCATTACCTTGTGTTACTCTATTCAATTCACTGGCTAACATTTCAAAACTTCTACTGCAAGTAAATTGGTTATTAAACAGATTAAAAAAATGAGCAAAAGATTTAATAAAGGAGGGACACTTAGGTGCCATTTTAACGAAGCTCCGGTCAGGGTTGAATGAAAGCCTTTGCACAAGCAGGCTTCCTTGAGATTCTATGGTATGGTGTTGATCTCTATCCTTTCGTAATACTGGGTAACATGCTCTTCATGATCCATGGTTCCATGATACAGTTTCATGCTTGGAGTCTGGAATCGCTTCGGGATCTCGACATCACATATGGGATGTGCGAATCTCTAGATTCTATGGCTCCTGGGGGCTACTTGCGGAATTGGCTGGACTATCCCAGGTACGTTGGAGATTAACACCTTCAGTTTTTGCAACTCCTTTAAAACCATTGGACTAATACCGGAGTCTTGCGCAACATCAGGGTTGGGGCTGATCTCCATCCTTTCACTATGCTGGCGACATGCTCTTCAGGATCCGTGGTTCCATCATATAGTTTCATGCTTGGAGTATGGAATCGCTTCAGGATCTTGGCATCACATATGTGAGGTGCGAATCTCGAGATCCTGTGGCTGTTGTGGGCTATATCCGGAATTGGGTGGACTATCCCAGGTACGCTGGAGATTAACTCCTTCAGTTTTTGCAACTCCTTCTGAACCATTGGACTAATACTGCAATCCTTCACAACATCAAAGTTAGTCATAGAAATTATAGCATTATTTATATTTCCAATATCGGGAATCCTAGTTGGGGATCCCGAAATGACACTAAATTCTCGAGTAGGAATGGCCCTTGTGGTCTGGATGGGATCACTTGTTCTGGCCGCAGACTGCATGGGAAGGAAATCATCAAAGTGATTCCCTTGGGATCCTGATGCATGAAAGTTCAGGTTCCTAGGTAGTAGTGGAGTGAAGGATTCCTATGTCGGCTTCTTCCCTTGTGCCTGGATATCCCGAAGCTCCCTCGTGACAAATTTGTTAATTTTCTTCTGAGTTTCCATTTGCTACTTTATCTGCATTAAAACATCAAAATATCATCTTTAGACATAAGGACCGGTCTCGTGTTGGGAGAACCAGATCTTTGAATTGGCTCGCCGGCAGATGGCGTTGTTGTAGGAGGAAGCATGTTGCTTGATCCTCCGGCTCTTGAGATGCTAACTCCAACATTGGTCGTCTTCCTCTGGAAACAGGTGGGGGAGGAAATGGTTGAGCAACTCCACGGATGGCATGGATGAATATGTAGCTTTTGATTGATGTCATTTTTGTGTATAGATTTGCAAGGTAACGGTTTAGAATGAATGTGAATATGGATTTGAGTATGAAAAACACCACTTTCCCCACGGTGGGCGCCAAACTGTTTTGGTAAAAAATTACCGAAGCAATAATTGAACAATTTCATTAAGTGAGGTAGAGTGTTCTTCAACAATGAGGTGAGTAATATAGTAGACGAGTGCGGTAAAAGTAAAGATGAACACAACGATGTAGCGAGGAAAAACCTAGGATCCTGGTAAGGATCTTCGGAAAAAACCTCGGGAGGGGAAAATTATCCCTCGCCTCAATATGTTAATAAAGTAAAATTGATTACAAGTCGGGATCTGAATGAGAACAAAGGCTAGAATACAAGTGTCAGTGTTGTGAGTGCAGAAAGATGTGTCCCTAAAACGTTCTCAACACCCCCATTTATAGAAATGAAAAATAACTAAAATTCCGGGAACCGGCCTAGCCGCCATGACCGTCTGAAGACGTGTTTTCCAATCCCACGTGCGTTTCAACTTGGTCATCCGATCTTTCAGGTAGAATAAGTTAGCTAGCCGTTATAGGACGTTATATCTTTGAGTATCCTGCAAGTATAATATAAATAAAACAAATATAGTCGATTAGTTCAGGATCATGCAGCTAGTTGGAAGTCCAAGCTATCAGAATGATCTTCAGGATATGACCCCTAATAGTTGGTATTTTTTATTTGTTTGATCTGGTAACTTGCTAGGTCTGCCTATTTATTAATAAGCATTATGTCGTGGTTCTAAAGAAACTACTTAATTGCAGCAAATTATACCTCATGGTAGTTGTTAAAACATGTTATGAGAGTGTTGTTAATGACACGTATTAATTTTACATTTATAAAAGTAGTAACACGTTTAAAATAAAAGGGCAAATTGGATTTTAATAATCTCAATTTAATACAGTTGGCCGATAATTATCACAATATAAAAAATAAATGTCACCGGTCCTAATTTTCACACAATTTGTTTTCATTAGACTTCTGTTAAAAAAACTTAACGACGTTAAGTTTCTTTCAAATTTCAAATTGATGTTTTAGGGCATTCGATCAGAATGAGGATACGAATCGATTGATGTAAAACATAACTCGAAACGGTGCTCAAAACAGCTTGATTTTAGTAATAAAAAGTTTACACACCATAACTGAAGCATCTTGTAGTCGTTTGGATCAACGTTTTGAGTTAAGTTTTACAACAATCGACTCGTATCCTCATTCCGAACGAAAACCCTAAAACATTAATTTGAAATTTGAAAAAAAAATTAATGCCGTTAGTTTTTTTTAACTAGGGTACAATGAAAACAAACACTATAAACGTTGGGACCGGTTACAACTATTTTCTAAGTTGAGATTATTACGAACAACTATATTAAGTTAGGATTATTAAAATTCAATTTACCAAATAAAAAATATGGGATGTTTCTTTTTGGCAAATTGTAAATAAACTCCAAAATAAATCATTAACGATATTAAAAAGTTATTATTCACGGGGGACTTGAGTTACGAACATTGAACCAGTTGTCATGGAAATCAACTTGGCTTCATTAATTGTTGAGCTAGATTAAAATTTATATTCTGTTTATACTTTATTTATATTACATAAAGGTCGATGATATTGTGTATCTACTTTAGTTGGAGTTTTCTTGGATCGTTAAAATTATTCAACTCGAAACAAGATTGATTTGTTTGGCTTGAAATTTCAATGGTATAGTTTTAACAGTATGCCTAGTTTGATTAGATTCAGAACTTGGCACTACTAGAGAATTATCACCAATGAACAAATAAAACACGAAACGTAAATATATGTCGATCGTTTATCTGTGATTATCGAAGGATAGTCTAAACATATAAAAAAACTTATGTTGAGGAAAGGTAATACCTTAAGTGCCACCAACGACGATTAAGCTCTGAATAATATTTTGGTCAAGCTTTTTTGTCATTGTCAATGAGCACAAATTTTGATGGGTGGTCTCTTATTATCAACCGCTATTTATAAATATAAGACTTTGCATAAGATTTGACGGGGTGTTTGCTAGCTGCTAGGAGTTTATTTATGAGAAGTGATTTATATCATGCTTGGTGGTAACTAATTTGTTGTTGTTAGGTCTTGCAATTAAAATTATTACAAAGTTCAAAACATCAAGGGTTAAAATGTCTCTAAGAGTTTAACTCTTTTGGGCTGAAAGGTGGAATAACCAAATCACATGAGCTAAAGTAGTAATTTACTCTTTTAATAAAATATTATAAAAAATATTAAAATTTCAATTATTTAAAATCATATTATTTAATATGAGAAATTATTTGCCTGCAGAGCTGAAACGGAAAGGGTCCCATCTCTTTTGGTATTGGCCGATTGTAATGTGTGTGGGGAAGGGAGGAGTTGGCGGAACACATCGTTGTCTATTGTTGTTTTGCTCAATCATTTGGCAAGTGGTTGCCCAATGGTGTAAGGTTCCATACTTCTTTGCATTTCGAACTCATGATATCTTGGATATGTTTTAAGTTTGCAGGCTTCGTCAAAAGAAAGGCAATGGCCTTTCATACGGTTTGTTTGGTAACAATGTGGTGCATTTGGTGTACTCGTAATGATTTGGTGTTTAATGACAGCCAATGAACTGCAGCACCACGGTTAGCAACATCAAACAGTTGGGTTGGCTTTGGTGATCGAATATGAGAGACATATCTTGGGAGAAATGAATTTTAGTTTCTAATGTGTTGGTGATATTTTGGGTCTGGACGATAGAGTGGCTTGTATTTGGTATTGGACTATTGGTTAACGAATTGCTGTGCCGTTTGATGGTTATTGGAATTTATTTGGTCGTTAAAAAAAACAATTTTGTTTACATTTGTGGGTGATGCAGGATTGGTTACTACACGTTAAAATGGACGGAATCTGATGTAATAGTGATATAAATTGTTTTCTAGGATTTTTAAAATTGGTCACCTAAAATTCATTTATGGATTTTTAAAGATTTATTAAAATGGCACGAAAAGCAAGCTTATTCAAACTAAAAGTTTTGATTATTTACAGATTGAGTTTCAAAAAAAAAATCATCTCAAGTACTTTCAAGAGGGATAGAAAATTTGAATGATAAAAATAAGTGAAAAAAAAATAATCAAATCGAAATACCATACAAATTGAGAAACCATTGATTGCTAACTATTTTGTAATAACTGGTATTATTATTCTGTTATGGTTATAGGGTAAAGTTAAAATACAAAGGACAACAAAAATGATAATGAATTCAGTCTATTGATCTTATATTTGAATAACTGAGATTAATTTAACCAATAAAAATTGATGGAAATGGCATGAAGGTAATAACTCACCTTTGTTGACTTTCTCTCTCCACATGCAAAGCACATGTCAATTCCTCCATTATTTTAAAATGTCCATAACTTTTTCATACGACAATATTTTTTTTTTTTAAAATAACAATAATAATAAGTGTTTTTATCTTTAATATGAGTATCATATTGTTATATAAAAATAAAAATAAAAAGTTAATGGTATTTTAATTGTGTTTTTATGTTGTTCATTGTGTCTTTTAGTTGAGTTTTCATATAAATTGTATTATATATTTTGATAATTATATTTTTAATTGGTACTCATGTTAAAGACAAAAATTAAAACAAAGATTACGTCATTTTGTTCGTCATTAACTTTTATTCATTGTGTAATACGTTCATTGTCTTTTATTCGGATTGACGTATGACAAATTCATTTAATTTGAGAAAAATAGTATTCCGTTCATTGTATATTACGTTCAAGTCATTATGTAATATGTTGTTTTCATTGTGTTTTACGTTTCAAGTCATTGTGTTATATATATTCACCATTGTGTCTTACGTTTTAGGTTATTGTGTTATACGTATTCACCACTGTGTCTTATACGTATTCACCATTGTGTTTTACGTTTCAAGTTATTGTGTAACATGTATTAATCAGTGGCGGATCCATAAATTTTCGTTAGGGTGGGCACAAAATCATTAGGGTTAAAAACGGGTCGGATCAAAGAGAATAGGGCCGACCAAATCATCGGAGAGTCACAAATTATCTTTTCAAAAAGACCTTTTCACATATAATGATAACAATATTTTTTTACGACACTAAAGTTATACGTCTAAGTGTCTAACCATATAACATAAATTGTTATTTTTATAAATTAAAACATAAAGTTCATCCCTAAATTCTATTATATTAAACTAAAAATGAAAAAAAGTAAAAAAATAAAAACGTTAACAGACTGTAAGTGTGATGTACAGTTCCTTTAATTAAAGTTTTTAAAAAATGAAAATATAATAAAATAATAGTGGGTCTTTTAATTATTATATATATTAAAAGGGGGATTTTCTCCACTTCAGAAAAACACTATTTATTTTCCTATTCAATTTAATAATATTTTATTATATTTTATTTTCTTATTAAATAACTTTTACTATATATTTATTATCTTTACTTACTTTTTTTAAACTAATTAAAAAAATTTAACAAACAAAATTTTAAACTTTAAACTTGTAAGTGTCGGTTTTACATGTTTTATTTGTCGGTTAAACTATTTTTTTACTTTACTTTCGTATTTCTTATAGTTGGTCTTACAATGATCGAAAGTTTTATCATGATTTAAAAGTATCCCGTCATCACATGTTATTATCCACGCTTCGACGATTGCGCCTTTAAAATATGTTTTTTTTCTTACAAATTCATGTTTACGAATTTATGTTTGTGCCGCCGATACTAACAAAATTTGCATCGGTTCACAACTATAACGTACCGGTTTTTTGGTTTTACATATGATAATTTGTTGTATTTTGGCATTGAATGGTTTATTTCTTTTGTTTAGTTTCAATGCTGTAACTTGATACAAGATGAATTCGCGTTAACTCGCAACGCGTTCGTGGTTTAACGTTTTTACGTATGTTTTTTTTCCAGTTCAATGGTCTCGTCGCGAAGCGCGGGCCTAAATCCTAGTTAAATGAAAAAAACACTCTAATTAAATAATAGTGGGCCATCTAACCTTCCATCTTCCCCGTTCCTTATTTTGACAACATCGTCGTACCGCTGCCACAGCCTCGCAGGTGAATACCTCCCTATAAATCCGCCTATGACATAACCGACGATGGGCACCAATATACTAAAGCGTACTTACAAACACGACACTCCAGCAGACGGACGGTGGGCATCGGCCCACCCTAGTCATGCACTGGATCCGCCTCTGGTATTAATCATTGTGTTTTAGGTATCAGATAATTTGTTGTTATTTTATCATTATTTTTACATATTATTATTACAAAACGGTATTATTAGTATTTAAAAAAAAACATAATGATGAGTTGAAAGACACATATGATGAAAAAACACAATGACGAAAAAAGACATAATGATAAGCGAAAAGACACAATGGTGTACAAAAAGACACAATGACGTAATTTTTGTTTTAAATTTTATATAACAAAAATCATACTCATATTAAAGATAAAAAACGCTTTTTATTATGATGAATTTTTTTTTACAAAAAAAATCATACGAAAAAGTTATAGACGTTCTAAAATGATGGGGGTATTAACATGTAACTTGCATGTGGAGAGAGAAAATGTGTACAATTACCTCTATAACCTTTTTCTTTTGGTCCCCACTTGACACATGTCAGTTATTTATGGTTTCTCACACTTCTCATTTTTGTTACCCTTTATAGAATAACTTGACCCTATGGTTATATGCATATAAATAACGGGATTAACCGAACCGATATTACAATCAATCTATATATTTCTTTATTTTATTTAAAAATTATGTTATATCTCAGTAAAAGAAATTATTATTCTTTTACGGACAATATATTAATTGCTGCTTCTTTCCCGTATAAATTATAAGAATTTTCAATAACTTATTTCCTACCAAATGAATTCACCCATAAATGTAGGGTAGTTAAAAGATCCAAATACCCATAAATGATGATCTGCGGGTTATTAAGGACTTTCTCATAAGTCACCCGCAGAACATTCCCGTCACCCACATAACTTAAGTTAGAGGAAGATTAATGAAAAACTCCAAAGACTATCCGCGAGTTACTCAAGACTCCCTCAGAGGTCATCCGCTAGACGTTCCCATCACATGCGAGATGATAAAAGAGTGACGTCATCAAATCAGTTGTAACCAACTTCCTTTTAGCTGATTTACGCGAATATTCTTTCTTGAAAAGCACATGATGTAACAGCTAATTAGGGGATGATAGCTGACAAGGTTGTTATAACCGTGCACATGGCTAGTTGTCTCGTCCTACCGTTTGCAGACACGTGTCCAGTTTGTTAAAAAGAACGAAGAGGACAGTTTTACCAATAATATTCCCCTAACCACCAGCTATAAATACCCTTTCCATCATCATGAGGTATTTATTCACACTTCATGTATTACATCAATCACTTAAAGTACTCTCCCTCTCTAAGAATTTTACTTATTCTCACGGCGGATGGTGGTTACGGGAAGACCTCCATTCTTGTCCTTCCCGTAACGAGTTCACGGTGTTCTGTTTTGCAGGTTTCCGTCACCGGACTTGCTGAGTCGTCGTTCGTACTACTGAGTTACTTGTTATTTGACCTGTATTTAATGGAACCATCCATCTAGCCTATCCGGGTTTAGATCTGTGCTTCTTCATTGGCGTCATTCGTGTTTTTGCTACAACTTCACAGTTTTCGGTTGTTTGGGTGGTATGAGTCAGTCTCAGCAAGGTCCGATGGAAACTCTGGTGCTAATGAAGCATTCTGCCCGACTTATGGCACCTACAGGTCTAACTCCGAGGGATCTAGGACGTGTAACAATGGATAATCGTCGGATTCGTCAGAATCCAGATTGGAAGACATATATGGAAGTTCTCCTCCGGCGAGATCTCATCGTCAAGTTCTCAGATTTGAGAAATTCCAGTCTCGAGAAGAATGGTTACGGTTACAACAAGAAAAATTTATCATTGAGTACACACGTATGCTGCGGGAGGAAAGGGTCCGTGCAAGGACTCTAACTTATGGAGATGCTCCATCGAGATCTCCATCTCCTCCTTCAACATTGCGTCGGAGTCAGATGCGGGAGAGTGTTAGGACCGAGGTGTATTCTGAGGAGGAAGTTGAAGAAGGAATTCGTGACAGAGGTCGTCCAGCTATGCAGATTCTTCCCGCGGAACTGAGTATGATCAGAGTTATGCTTCAAGGAGTCGAAGAGATACTACATACCGTCATAATGAAGCTAGTTACTTTAGCGATGACAGTCAGGTTTATGGAAAGGAAAACACTAGTCGCCCACGTGCGATGGTCAGGCATACTGAATACTGTAGCGATGCGGAAGAAGATTTTACAAAGCCTTATCGTCCCGCAACATTTTTGGAGAAGTCAAAATTTGTCTCGAGCATTGCTACAGCTCCGTTCCCTGTTAATGTAAAAATCCCTATCAACTTGTGGAAGTAAACGGTATGACGGATCCTAGTGATCATTTTCCCAATTTCACTGTGGTAGGTGGGGTCAGCGGTTGGACTCTACCCTATTGGTGTCACATGTTTGCCCTAACATTGACGGGAGCTGCCCGTGAGTGGTTCGAGAAATTACCGGATGGTCAGATTATGAATTGGAATGATTTGTTGGCCAAATTCTCACAACATGTCAGCCAACAAAAAAAACACACGCGGGATCCATATGAAATTTTTGATGTAATTAGGCGGGACAATGAATCTGTTGAAGATTTTATTACTCGATTCAATGAAGAGAGTTTAAACATTGATGGAATTAGTGAAGATATGATGTGTGGTACTTTCCGCAAGAACGTGCGGAGCAATGCTTTAATCAGGTGTTTGACTAGAATGGATGGAATGCCCAAAACTTGGGACAAGATTATGTTCGCAGCAAAACTTTTTGCCAGAATAGAGAAAACATTAGAGCTTGAAAGCCCTAAACAGACATAAAAGGTGGAATTCAAGAATACGCGGGTGAATAGGCCAGTGTGAGGGTCAATTTGCTCCAGGATTCAACCGCCTACGGAAACTTCAAAATAACCAGATGCAAGGACATTGATTGGAAACAAGAACAAGGATCGTTATAGGGGGCAAGACAGTAACAAATGGACCCCGTTAAAGAAAACTCCTTCAGATATTTTAACTACAGAAACTATGGATGTTAATTAAGAAGCCGCAACCGCTTACGCGAAGAACGCACTTAAATCCTAATAAACAGTGCACGTTTCACAATGACATAGGTCATCACACTAATGATTGTGTTAGTTTAAGAAATGATATTGAACAAGCAATCAAGTCAGGGAAATTGGAGCATTTGTTGAAGAATGTAAATCAAGGGACCCGCAATCCACCCGCACAAGTCAATCCTGGCCCACCAAAAAAGCAGGTCAAAGATCTGAATGTCCATACGATCCAAGGAGGAAAGCTCCGCGGATACAACCGACATGAAATTGATTGTGATGAATGGAAGAGTGAACCAGTGGTGTTTCCGCGAGTCAAAGGTGGTCCATGTATGAAGTACCCATTGGTTATTACTGCGTTGATTGGACATTATAGGTCTCAGTATGTTTTCTTTGACACGGGAAGTACATCGGATATCATGTATGAACAGTGTTTTGAGCAGTTAAATGAGGAAGATAAGGCTAGGTTGTAACCTATTCATACGCCACTATCAGGTTTTGGTTATAAAGTGATACATCCACATGGGGTTATTTCTTTTCTTGTTACCCTTAGTGATGGAATTCACTCACGAACTGAGGATATAGAATTTTTGGTCTTACCAGCAAGATCAAAACATGATATAATTTTGGGAAGAGAGGCAATTGGTGACTTCAATGATAATCCTTCTACAGCTCATGATGCGATGGGAATCCCAACCCGCACAGGCATAGCAATCATTCATGTTAACAAACACTGTTTTACCACATAAAGTTTGAAGTTGAGTAAAGTTCTTAAGACTATAGAGAGAACTGAGCATGAGAAATGGGCGATGAATGCAAAATTTCCAGATCAAACGATAACAATTGGTCCTACTATTTCCTAAATAGTGAGGACATATTTGAAACAACTTCTCGTTAAGAAGTTAGACGTTTTCGCCTGGCAACCCGCAGATATGACTGTTGTTCCAAGAGAAATTACGAAACAAGAATTGCGGGTTAATCCGGCGTTTACTCCAATTGTTTAAAAGAAACTAAAGATGGGTCCTGAACAAACAAAGGCAATGAATGAGCATGTACAAGATTTGTTACATGCCGGGATCATCAAAGAAATACGCTACCAAACATGGGTAGCGAATTTGGTTATCGTTCCTAAAAGTAATGGGAGATGGCGGGTGTGTATTGATTTTAAGAATTTTAAACACGGCGTGCCCAAAGGATTGTTATACCTTACCATAAGTTGATCTGAAATTTTACGTGGTTGAACCGTTCAAATTTAAGTGTTTTCTTGATGCGTATAAGGGATATCATCATATCCGCGTGGCAGATGGAGATGAGGATAATACCGCATTCCGGATAGACCAAGGCACATTTTGTTATAAAACGATTCCCTTTGGGTTGAAAAATGCGGGTGCAACATACCAGCGGCTGATAGATGAAGCCTTCAAGGAGCAAATTGGGCACAACTTTGAAGTTTACATGAATGATCTAGTGATAAAAAGTGTCAAGGAAGACCAAATGTTGCGGGATATTGAAGAAACATTCATCACTTTGTGAAAGATTAACATGAAACTTAACCCTAGCAAATGTTCTTTTGGGATGGAAGAAGGCAAATTTTTGAGTGTGATAGTTACAAGTGCGGGTTTCAAAGCTAACCCAGACAAAGTCTAGGCAATCTCATGCATGACTTCACTAGCTTCCCTCAAGGAAGTGCAAACGTTGAATGGAAGATTGGTGGCCCTAAACAGATTTCTAGCCAATCATTCGGCTAAATCTTTTCTTTTCGTATCAACGTTAAGAAACTGTTTGAAGAAGGCACACTTTAAGTGGACTACGGAAGCCGAGCAAGTGTTTATGGAAGTCAAAAATTTTTTAATGGAGTTGCCTACATTGTCCGCACCACAAGCGGGAGAATCATTATCCTTGTACCTTTCAGCGTCAGATATAACCATTGGAGCAGTGTTGCTAATGGAGAGGAAAACTGTCCAAACACCAATCTATTATGTCAGCAGAACATTGACAGATGCTGTAACAAGGTATTCGATGCTTGAGAAATTGGTCTTGGCCTTAGTTTACGCAGCCAGGCGCCTCCGCAGATATTTTCAGGGACACTCGATCAATGTTTTGACGGGGTATAAACTGAAGAGTGTTTTTAGCAAACTTGAATTGTCTGGAAGGATGGAAAAATGAGCCATTGAATAGGGTGAACACACAATAGATTACAAGCCTAGACCCCAATCAAAAGACAAATACTAGCTGATTTTATCACAGAGGTCCCGTAGAGTAAAGAGACAGAGTGTTTGATAAAACAACAAACTCCTACAACACCAGAACAAGATCAAGTGTGGTCATTATTCACAGACGGTGCGTCAAGTGGTGAAGAGTCTTGGTGTGGTTCTTAGGTTGATCAATCCAGAAGGTCACGAGTTTACTTATGCTATCACGTTAGATTTCAATAGTACTAACAACGACGTAGAATATGAAGCGTTCCTGGTAGGTTTGCGGATTGCTAAAAAACTTGGTGTACGACATTTGGAAGCGTGTGTCGATTCAATGTTGATTGGGGGACAAATTAACGGGTCTTATGAAGCCAAAAATGAAGTAATGGCCTCATACATATCTCAAGCAAAGGAACTTATACATCAGTTCACATCTTGTAAAGTCATTCACATCAAAAGAAGTGAAAACAAATCTGCTTCGTTGATCCACGAACTTTGAACACTTTAAGCAAAGATATCTGCATACCAAGCTGATGCTTTAAGAAAATTGGCCTCCACGAACTTTGAACACTTTGCTAAAGATATCTGCATTGAACCTTTAGATCGTCCATCAGTTCCGCAACACCAGGTGTTAGCCACACAGACGGAAGTTGAGTCATAGATGACACCAATTGTTGCATATTTGTCATCAGGAACACTCTCGGAAGGCAAGTCAGCAGCTCAAAAGGTTTGGCACAAGGCATTAAACTATCAACTACAAAATGGGGTACTTTACCGCCGATCATTCTTGGACTCGCTTCTCATATGTGTTGATGCGGAAGACGCCAACTATCTGATAAGATAAATTCATGAAGGAATATGTGTCTTACACGCGGGTCCCAGAACAGTGGTGGCCAAGTTGATGAACGCGGGATATTACTAGCCAGGGATGCATGTTGATGCGGTTGTTGAGATTAGAAAATATAATTTATGCCAGCAACATGCACCAAACAAGTTGCGGCCAAATAATGAGTTGGTGACAGTATCATCCGCTTGGTCATTCCAGAAGTGGGCAATTGACATCATGGGACCATTCCCGGAAGCTCCAGGACGCGTCAAGTTTTTAATAGTAGCAATCGACTATTTCACCAAATGGGTTGAAGCTAAGCCAGTTGCTTCCACCATTGCTGCAAGTGTGAAAAAGTTCTTATGGGAGTTTATTATTTTCCACTTTGGCCTCCCACAAACATTGGTCAGTGACAATGGAACTCAATTTGCGGATGGCGGGTTACATGCATGGTTGAAAGAATTACAAATAAACCAAATGTTTTACATCAGTGGCTCATCCGCAGGCCAATGGTCAAGTTGAAAGAGCCAATAGAATCATCAAAAATGGGATCAAGTCAAGACTTGGAACCAAGGGAGCTGGGTGGTTTGATGAACTACCTCATGTGATATGGGCCTTTAGACCCAAAAGAAAGCAAGCAACTTAGAAACGCCTTTCAGCTTGACGTATGATATTGAAACCATGATCCCAACGGAGATTGGAGTTCCATCAGTAAGAATGTTGTATGTCATCCACAATGAGGAAGAGCTGCATCTGAATCTTAATATCCTCGAAGAACGACGCAAGTTAGCACTCATTCGAGAAAGCAACTACAAAAGATAGCTTCAAAATTATTATGATTCTAAAGTCAAAATTTGCAAATTCCTTGAGGGATATTTCGTTTTCCGCAATAATGAAGCATCCGGACAGGAACCTGCGGCCAAACTGGCTCCAACTTGGGAAGGACCATATCGAATCAAAGAAGTTTTGGCTAAAGGTGCTTACAAGTTGGAAAAGTTAGATGGAACAGTGTAACACACCGTAACCGCAGCGGAAACGTAAACGGGATGCAACAGACACATCTGATATCAACAGCATTGCTTATAAAGAAAACACCACTACATTAATTTACATCATATTACATTGTTCCGAGTTTAGTTCCCGTCTAGGCGATAGCACATAAGTTTTACCAACATTACATTATCGTATTTAATACAAAACGATCACTAAACTTCCACAAATAGCACGCATCAGCAAGTATGTAGCACTTACTCCAGTTTGGGAGTACCTAGAAAGCATGTAAAGAAAACGGGTCAACTACGAATAGTTGGTGAGTTTCACTAATTTAAATAAACAGTGATAAATCATTATGATAATCATATATTAGAGACATCTGGGGACACTGTTAACCCAGTACTGTACCCATTCCGGGGGCAATGTTAACCCAGAAACACTTCTAGAGACATCTGGGGACACTGTTAACCCAGTACTGTACCCATTCCGGGGGTAATGTTAACCCAGAAACACTTCTAGAGACATCTGGGGACACTGTTAACCCAGTACTGTACCCATTCCGGGGGCAATGTTAACCCAGAAACACTTTCAGGGACATCTGGGGACACTGTTAACCCAGTAATGTACCCATTCCATACGATTCCCGTACAATCAAATATTTATAATTACACGCAAATCCATGCGTTCAGTATGTACTTAAACATTTAAATAATAACATGCTTTCCGCCCCGGGAAAATATTTAAAAACAATTCAGAAAAAGGGGCTCGTGAAACTCACCTTATCGTAGGCAAATTAGTAATACAACATTCCAGCTACTAGTCCAAATCTGTAATACGATCCCTAAGTTCGTTACTATAGAATCACTATTAACATAACTTTAACCGTGTTAACCGGTACATCTGGGGACACAGTTAACCCAGTACTGTACCCGTTCTGGGGGCAATGTTAACCCAGAAACACTTCACCGGACTCAGATTGTGACATTGTTTAGAGCTCACTAGTCAGATTTACTATTAGTCATTTTTCCCGTTTTGCGTGCCTAGCACGGTTATCCATTTTTATGTTTCAAAAATGAGTTTGGTCACACACGACCCGAAAATAGTTGTTAATTGATAATTTAACTAAGTTGTAAAATTAGGGCTCGGTTTAGATGTCCCGATTGGCCGCGGGACCCGTTTCCGTCATTATCGTACCGGAAACTGTTAAATAGGTTAAAAACACTCAAATCATCTGAATTATTTTCGGATGATTCATTTTTACTTGTTTAACTCAATTATATGAAAATAGTTCATTTTTAGGGTTTTTATACATCAGTCAGCTTGCTTATGCGAACTTTACCGGTTTACGTGTTTTAAGCTTTAAAAGTTTGTTTTAGCACAAATAATTATCCGTTTAGTGTCGGATCTTGAAATTTTGCCCAAATCACTTTTTGACAGTGCGGAATTTTATAAAAGTATTTCTAGAATTAATTTTTATATTTAACATTTATTTATCTATTTTTAAACACCATTTAAACACTAAATATGTCGTAAATACCAAACGATCTTAGAAAAATCCCAACTTTTTCCTGGATGCCCCCTGCCATCTCCATAGTCCCCTGTAATTTTTCCAGAACCAAAATCCCTTTTTAAATGCAATTTTCACTAAAACCGAGCTAGAAAACCCTAGAACTCGTTTAACCGAAAAGCCTACTTAGACTTCTTCAAATGACCTCAAAGTTTGTGTATGACTTATACATGTTATAAAAAGCTTATCTGCAATTTTCCAGAATTTTTCATGATATTTAACTATTTTTCACCATTTTTGGCCAAAACCGAGCATTAAATTCACCAAATATTCATCCTTTATCCAAAAATTACCAACATTTCACAGAACTCATATTTTCATGTGTAGATCATCCCTGCAAAATTTCATGACCTAACTCTACACGAAACACAATCTGTCCAAATATACAAACATCACACAAAACCGAACTACCTTGAGTTTCTAGCTTCAAACCGCAAGAATCTCGCTTTCTAGCCCTTGCTAGCAACTAGATACAACACCTACAAGCACAATAACACCACACCAAGCAAGTTACACCCACAATCAAGCCATTTCTTTCATGGTTTCGGTTATGCTTTAAAAACAAATATTTAACCGCAAAAATTTGTTTTTGGTTCGTTTAACTCCTTTCTTGGACCAAGATCCCTTGTATAACCCGTATACATCACTTGATCATGCAAGAATCGGTTCCATCTCGGGTTTTCACCCTTTTTTCACTTGGAAACCTCATTTTCTTGAAAGAGAACTCAAGAAACGAACATAAACACGTACATAACACAATTTTACCTCGGTTTTTCTTGCTAGAATTGTCGGTTTTTGGATGGAATTATTGAGAGAATATGTATATTGTTGAAGTGTGATGTGAAAAAAAGAAAATGAGATGTTTGGTGAGGGGGGGTCCGATCGGACCTATTGGATGGGTGGGGGGCCCACAACTTCATTTGTGGCCACATGTTCAGATTCTCGTAATCTGGATAATGTTTTGGATAATCTGGTTCAGTTCGTTTTTCGGTTAAACGTTTAATTCGGCTTAAAACGAGGCTAAAACGGTCGTTTTTCGGCTTAAAAATGAAATTTATATAAAACCGATTTAAAACTTAAACCATGACATTTATTGACTTAAAACATCATAGTATTAATAATTGTGCATCTTTTTCGGCTTGATCGATCGTCTCTTGCTCGGTTTGGTATTAAAGGTTTCGTTTAACGTACCGACGTATCATTAAATCGAAATCCTTTTTCTGTGCTTTAATTCACTTATCCCGAAGCTTTAATACTTCGTAAACATCACTAAATATTATATATTTCGTCTATAATGAAATCCCCGATCGTTCGGGCTTCAATAACCGTTAATCGGTTAATCGTATTTCCAATACGATTTACTGTATAATCGAGTATAATTCGTACTATGAATCATACATACTCGTATAAACGCATCATAATTCACATATTCATTATTAAATAACACATAAATAGTATATACCGGTTAGGGTATACCTAATTTTGCCGGAATTGATACATTCTCCCCCCGTAAAAGAAATTTCGTCCTCGAAATATTTACGCGACGACTACTTCTTTTTGAGGAAATAGATGGGGGTATTTCTTCCGGAATTCGTCCTTTCGCTCCCAGGTATATTCTGGGCCTCGTTGCGAATTCCATCTAACTTTGACCAACGAAATCTTGTTGTGTCTAAGTTGCTTGATTTTTCTGTCTACTATTTCTACGGGTTCCTTTACGAAATTGAGTTTATCATTTATTTGGACACCCTCTAAAGGTAACACCGATGTCTCATCCGCCAGACATCTTTTCAAGTTCGATACGTGAAACACGTTGTGAACTGCACTCAATTCATCGGGTAGTTCTAATCGGTACGCTACGGGACCGATTTTTGCAGTAATATTGAAGGGTCCAATATATCTCGGGGCTAACTTCCCCGCCTTTCCAAATCTGACTACACCCTTCCAAGGTGATACTTTTAAATACACTTTATCACCTTTCTCAAATGACAACGGTTTTCTACGGGTATCGGCATAACTCTTTTGCCGATCCCGCGCGGCCTTCAGATTGCTCCTAATTTCAAGGATTTTGCTGGTCGTTTCCTGGACCAGGTCTGATCTAATAACCTGAGTGTCGCCCACTTCAGTCCAACAGAGTGGTGATCGGCACTTCCGACCATACAATGCTTCGTAAGGCGCTGCCTTTATACTGCTATGGTAACTGTTATTATAGGAAAATTCAACGAGTGGGAGATATTGATCCCAATTTCCCTTAAAATCCAGTACGCATGCACGAAGCAAATCCTCCAAGGTTTGGATGGTCCTCTCAGACTGACCATCGGTCTGAGGGTGGTAAGCTGTGCTTAGATCAATACGCGTTCCCAGCGCTTCTTGCACAGCTTGCCAAAGCTTGGAGGTGAAATGGCTATCCCGATCGGAGATGATTGAGATGGGTATCCCATGACGAGACACAATTTCATTTATATAAATCTGCGCAAGTCTCTCTGTGTTATAATGATTTCTAATCGGGATAAAATGTGCTGATTTGGTTAATCGATCCACGATTACCCAAATTGCATCATGTCCTCGGGACGTTTTAGGAAGATGTGTCACAAAATCCATCGTGATTTGCTCCCACTTCCATTCGGGAATTTCCGGTTGTTGTAACATCCCCGAGGGTTTCTGGTGCTCCGCCTTAACTCTCGCACAAGTCGTACATTTACCGACATACATTGCGATATCCTTTTTCATACCCGGCCACCAGTAGAACTCCTTCACATCCTTGTACATCTTATCCGATCCCGGATGTATGGAATATTTTGATCTATGTGCTTCGTCCATGATTAATTCACGAAGATCACGGAGGGTCGGGATCCAAATCCGACTTTTTGAAATAGAGAATTTCGTCCACGCGCTGTTCGAAATTCTTCTCATTGCCGTAAAGTCCCTCATTTTCCAATTGTTCCTCTTTCAACGCCTCACGTTGAGCGAATCGAACCAGGTCCGAAAGGTTCGACTGGACTATCATCCCCAACGCTCGCACTCGCAATGGCTTAACCCGATCTTTCCTACTCAAGGCATCGGCTACAACGTTAGCCTTGCCGGGGTGATAACGGATGTCACAGTCATAATCGCTCAACAACTCGACCCATCTTCGTTGCCTCATATTTAGTTTTTTCTGATCAAATATGTGTTGCAAACTTTTATGATCGGTGAAGATGGTGCACTTTGTACCGTAGAGATAATGTCTCCAGATTTTAAGTGCGAAGATAACCGCTCCCAGTTCTAAGTCATGAGTAGTGTAATTTATCTCGTGTACTTTTAACTGTCGGGAAGCATAGGCTATAACTTTATTATTCTGCATCAACACGCATCCTAACCCTCTACGCGATGCGTCACAATATGCGACAAAACCATCGTCTCCATCAGGGAGACTTAAAATCGGCGCTTGACACAATTTTTGCTTTAACGTTTGAAACGCCATTTCCTGCTCTTCACCCCATTCATACTTTCGATCCTTTTGAGTCAGGAGAGTTAAAGGTTGGGCGATGCTGGAAAATTTCTCTATAAATCGACGATAATATCCAGCTAAGCCTAAGAATTGGCGGATTTCCTTTGGCGTTTTAGGTGCTTACCAATTCTTAATTGCTTCAATTTTACTCGGATCAACGTGTATTCCTTGATGGTTTACAACGTGACCGAGGAACTGCACTTCCTGTAACCAGAAGTTACACTTGGAGAATTTTGCATACAACTTCTCCTGATTCAGAAGCTCTAAAATTATTCTTAGGTGTTGCTCGTGCTCCTCTTTACTTCTCGAGTAAATCAGAATGTCGTCAATAAACACGATGACGAATTTGTCGAGGTAGGGTTTACAGACTCGATTCATGTGGTCCATGAACACTGCCGGCGCATTTGTTAGCCCGAAAGGCATAACTAAGAACTCGTAATGACCGTAGCGAGTCCGGAATGCGGTTTTTGGGATATCCTCTTCCTGAATTCTAACCTGATGGTATCCCGATCTAAGATCGATTTTTGAGAAATAGCTCGCACCTTGCAGCTGGTCAAACAGGTCATCAATTCGAGGAAGAGGGTACCTATTTTTGATTGTTAACTTGTTCAACTCAATGTAATCAATGCACATTCTAAGGCTCCCGTCCTTCTTTTTCACGAATAATACAGGTGCACCCCATGGGGAATAACTAGGACGTATAAATCCTTTATCCAATAATTCCTGCAACTGATTGGATAATTCTTGCATCTCGGACGGTGCAAGTTGGTAGGGTGCTTTAGCAACAGGGCCAGCTTGAGGTAATAGATCGATTCTGAATTCGACCTGTCGGGTTGGCGGTAATCCAGGAAGTTCTTCTGGGAAAACTTGTGGAAACTCGCGTACCACCGGGATATCATCCACCCGTTTCTCATCGGAATCTGTGGCCGTCAAGCTTGCTAGATACGCCACGCATCCCTGGCGTATATATTTTAACACCTTGAGGTGGGATATAAATGGTATCATTGTGCCCGACTTCTCTCTTTGCACTAACACCTCTTCGTCATCCGATACCCGGATCTTGACGATTTTCTTTTCACAGTTTATTTCCACTTTGTTACGTGCTAACCAATCCATTCCCACTATCACGTCAAAACTACCTAATTCTACCGGTAATAAGTCAATCAGGAAGGATTGATCGTTCAGAATAAAAGGGCAATTCCGAACTATCTGATTAACTATCATGGTTTTACCGTTAGCGACTTCTACGGTATAAGGTTCTATGGGTTCACTAATCGGAGGGTTTGCTATCGATAGGAATTTAACGAGAAACAAAACTTCTATCGGCGCCTGTATCAAATAATACAGAAGCGTAATGATCAGAGACGAGGAATGTACCTGTCACTACGTTGGGGTCCTGGCGTGCTTCGTTCGCCCCCATCACAAAAGCTCGGCCTCTCGCCGGATTGGACGACGATGCCTGACCCACAGTTTGCCTCACATTTCCTCCCTGGTTCAGCTTCGGACAGTTTCTCTTGAAGTGATATGTGCTGCCGCATTCAAAGCAAGCACGGCTAGTGGTCATCATTTGGTTTCCTTGTGGGTTTTGTTGTCGGGCTGGTTGGGTCCTAAATGGCTACGCACGGATAGGTTGCGGTTGTCGGTTCAGATTGTTCAGGTTTGTCCTACAACTCGGTGCGTAGTGCCCAATCCTGCCACACTGGTGGCACACTACCCCCTTGCACTCGCCACCATGCTGGTAACCGCATTTCCCACACTTAGGGAACGTCCCTTTCTGCTATTCCTGCTTTCCGCCCGAACTAGTCATGGCGTAGTTCTGGGCAGCGGGCCTAGCACGTTTGTCTTGCTGCTTCCCCGGGGTCCTATTATCATACGTACCTCGCTTTCCTCCGGCAGACTCTCCTGCCACCTTCAGTGACCCACTCCTCACGAAATCGTATGTGACAATACCAGCTTGCGTCACCGCACCCTCAAACGTCTGGTGTCCCCCAGCGTTGACTATACTCCTTACTACCGGAGTTAGTCCCCATACATAACGCTCCACCCTCTTTGACTCAGGGGTGACCAACCACGGCACCAATCGCGACAATTCATTTAATCGGTTCGTATAACACAAGTGGTCTGCCCCCTGCATCTCCAAGTTCCACAACTCGTTTTCTAATTTCTGCAGTTCGTTTTTCGGGCAGAAATGTTCCAGTACAAGGGCTTTGAGTTCTGCCCAAGTCATGCGGTTTGTCGCTGCCTGACCGCGAGTTTGCACTATTGTGTTCCACCATGTCAAGGCATGGTCCGTGAACGTGCAGGTAGCATACTTAACAATGTACTCCTCAGGGCAGTTACTGATGTTCACAACCGACTCTATTTTCTCAATCCACTTAACCAACCCATTGGGTCCCTCAGACCCGCTAAATTCT
The DNA here is from genome assembly GCF_021521415.1 of Bidens hawaiensis. Lineage (NCBI taxonomy): Eukaryota > Viridiplantae > Streptophyta > Magnoliopsida > Asterales > Asteraceae > Bidens > Bidens hawaiensis. The sequence goes on along the minus strand of NW_027497046.1, from coordinate 9,184 downwards.
AGGGGCTTGCACAACATAAAATCTTTAATTGAACATCCCCTTGTTTCAGGAGTCGGTTCAGTGCGGTTCGTTTCTACACTGGGTATAGGGCCATTACTGTCTGTAACGATCACCCTAGGCGGCGCGTCATTACTCGGGATCGGGTTACCGCTCGGTGGAGGATTAACATTTTGCTCCCCAGCATTATTGGTGGTCGTTTGATTGCTCGCAGGGTCTGGATTGGTCGTATTGTTAATACTGGCGGCGATGCGCGATACTATATCCGGTATCGCCGCCTCTAACCGTCGAGCAATCAGACGACTCACATCCACTTCTGACATTTGAGCTGACCGTTTAGGTGCCATTCTACACAACATTAAGAAAAATACATATAATTAATACACATTCCAATCTCGATACACAACACATATTCCATTCATTAATAAACATTAGTACATTTTACATAATCATCAGTACACATGACATTAACGTCAGCCCATAGATTACGTTTTCATACATCAGTTCTACATCGGCATCATTTCGACATAACCCGCTATGGGTCAGTGCTTGAATGATACATCAAAATATCTACAATGGTATCCCCAAAAAAAAGACCCCCTATGGGCTAGTGACTGTACTATAACTACCCAAGATTCACTATATGTTAGCATCGTCACTAACTGCTAACACAGAGTATCAAAAAGCGGCCCCTGACTACCACCACCCTAACATGATCTAAACACGGTGGTATACCAACCACACCAACACTGCCACCATCCCCACTAACACTGCCATCAAACCCCGGATCCGTGTTTCCATCCGGTCCATCATCCACTGGGAGTAGGCGTCCTCCCTCCTCAGCTGCGCGATCGCATGCTGGCTGTCCAGTATGCAATCCGCCAAGTGATTCCTCCTATGAATACCCACTGTCAAGGCGGTGGTGTGCTCATTCATCTGCTCGGTGAGCACTCGGAGCCACGCAGCCTCGGCGGAGGGACGCTCATCCCTCACCGGCCTGGGGGTACCCCACACGGGTGGAGGCACAGGCCCGGGCTGGGGCGGGAGGACTCGCCCCTGTAGTAAGTGGATCTGGGTGGGGTAAAGGTAGGTGGGACATACGGGGCACTGATCCGCGCCGTGAGGCGGGGACCGGGTCTGGGAGGGGCAAGGGTGACCTGTGGTGCGGGTGGGGTGGGAGATCTGGTAACCCTAGCAGGGGAGGACAAGCTAGCACTCCTATGGCTAGTCTCAGTAGGCTCGGTGCTGGAAGCTAAGCGTACACTCCTAGAGTCCCCGGAACTGGCCTCCTCCGGGTCCTCCACTACTGATAAACTTCGTGATCTTGACATGCTTACCTGTACATAAGTTAGCAAACATATAGTCCCTTTCATAATGTAAATCATAATTAAATTAATATACACACATTTATACAACCTTGTCACATAAAAATATTATCATATACTTACACATATGTTGCCGATTTTACCTATTAATGTTCCCCGTGACTTCCCCTGAATTCCCTCGTGCGGACAAGTCTGTTATTATGTTCCGGACCATAATAACTCACTTGTCCATCCAAGTTCATCCAGATCTCGTCACTATATATTATTAGTTGATATTCATATCCAATAATACTTGAGCTACCGGTTATATTTTAGGTATCTTTTAAAGACATCCTAATTCATTTATAACCAATGGCTCTGATACCAAGTTCTGTAACACCCCGTAAGCGCAGCGGAAACGTAAACGGGATGCAACAGACACATCTGATATCAACAGCATTGCTTATAAAGAAAACACCACTACATTAATTTACATCATATTACATTGTTCCGAATTTAGTTCCCGTCTAGGCGATAGCACATAAGTTTTACCAACATTACATTATCGTATTTAATACAAAACGATCACTAAACTTCCACAAATAGCACGCATCAGCAAGTATGTAGCACTTACTCCAGTTTGGGAGTACCTAGAAAGCATGTAAAGAAAACGGGTCAACTACGAATAGTTGGTGAGTTTCACTAATTTAAATAAACAGTGATAAATCATTATGATAATCATATATTAGAGACATCTGGGGACACTGTTAACCCAGTACTGTACCCATTCCGGGGGCAATGTTAACCCAGAAACACTTCTAGAGACATCTGGGGACACTGTTAACCCAGTACTGTACCCATTCCGGGGGCAATGTTAACCCAGAAACACTTCAAGAGACATCTGGGGACACTGTTAACCTAGTACTGTACCCATTCCGGGGGCAATGTTAACCCAGAAACACTTTCAGGGACATCTGGGGACACTGTTAACCCAGTAATGTACCCATTCCATACGATTCCCGTACAATCAAATATTTATAATTACACGCAAATCCATGCGTTCAGTATGTACTTAAACATTTAAATAATAACATGCTTTCCGCCCCGGGAAAATATTTAAAAACAATTCAGAAAAAGGGGCTCGTGAAACTCACCTTATCGTAGGCAAATTAGTAATACAACACTCCAGCTACTAGTCCAAATCTGTAATACGATCCCTAAGTTCGTTACTATAGAATCACTATTAACGTAACTTTAACCGTGTTAACCGGTACATCTGGGGACACAGTTAACCCAGTACTGTACCCGTTCTGGGGGCAATGTTAACCCAGAAACACTTCACCGGACTCAGATTGTGACATCGTTTAGAGCTCACTAGTCAGATTTACTATTAGTCATTTTTCCCGTTTTGCGTGCCTAGCACGGTTATCCATTTTTATGTTTCAAAAATGAGTTTGGTCACACACGACCCGAAAATAGTTTTTAATTGATAATTTAACTAAGTTGTGAAATTAGGGCTCGGTTTAGAAGTCCCGATTGGCCGCGGGACCCGTTTCCGTCATTATCGTACCGGAAACTGTTAAATAGGTTAAAAACACTCAAATCATCCGAATTATTTTCGGATGATTCATTTTTACTTGTTTAACTCAATTATATGAAAATAGTTCATTTTTAGGGTTTTTATACATCAGTCAGCTCGCTTATGCGAACTTTACCGGTTTACGCGTTTTAAGCTTTAAAAGTTTGTTTTAACACAAATAATTATCCGTTTAGTCTCGGATCTTGAAATTTTGCCCAAATCACTTTTTGACAGTGGGGAATTTTATAAAAATATTTCCAGAATTAATTTTTATATTTAACATTTATTTATCTATTTTTAAACACCATTTAAACACTAAATATGTCGTAAATACCAAACGATCTTAGAAAAATCCCACATTTTTCCTGGATGACCCCTGCCATCTCCATAGTCCCCTGTAATTTTTCCAGAACCAAAATCCCTTTTTAAATGCCATTTTCACTAAAACCGAGCTAGAAAACCCTAGAACTCGTTTAACCGAAAAGCCTACTTAGACTTCTCCAAATGACCTCAAATTTTTTGTGTGACTTATACATGTTATAAAAAGCTTATCTAAAATTTTCCAGAATTTTTCATGATATTTAACTATTTTTCACCATTTTTGGCCAAAACCGAGCATTAAATTCACCAAATATTCATCCTTTATCCAAAAATTACCAAAATTTCACAGAACTCATATTTTCATGTGTAAATCATCCCTGTAAAATTTCATGACCTAACTCTACACGAAACACAATCTGTCCAAATATACAAACATCACACAAAACCGAACTACCTTGTGTTTCTAGCTTCAAACCGCAAGAATCTCGCTTTCTAGCCCTTGCTAGCAACTAGATACAACACCTACAAGCACAATAACACCACACCAAGCAAGTTACACCCACAATCAAGCCATTTCTTTCATGGTTTCGGTTATGCTTTAAAAAACATGTTCAGATTCTCGTAATCTGGATAATGTTTTAGATAATCTGGTTCAGTTCGTTTTTCGGTTAAACGTTTAATTCGGCTTAAAACGAGGCTAAAACGGTCGTTTTTCGGCTTAAAAATGAAATTTATATAAAACCGATTTAAAATTTAAACCATGACATTTATTGACTTAAAACATCATAGTATTAATAATTGTGCATCTTTTTCGGCTTGATCGATCGTCTCTTGCTCGGTTTGGTATTAAAGGTTTCGTTTAACGTACCGACGTATCGTTAAATCGAAATCCTTTTTCTGTGCTTTAATTCACTTATCCCGAAGCTTTAATACTTCGTAAACATCACTAAATATTATATATTTCGTCTATAATGAAATCCCCGATCGTTCGGGCTTCAATAACCGTTAATCGGTTAATCGTATTTCCAATACGATTTACTGTATAATCGAGTATAATTCGTACTATGAATCATACATACTCGTATAAACGCATCATAATTCACATATTCATTATTAAATAACACATAAATAGTATATACCGGTTAGGGTATACCTGATTTTGCCGGAATTGTTACAAACAGAGATTCCAAGAACATGGAATATAGCCCAATTAAAGAAATGTTAAATATGATGGTTCACACGTCATTATGACAGATCGACATGCTTATTTTTATTTTTGGTCTGCGTGCCACTATTTAGAGGTAATTTGAGTATCACTTTACACTAAAAATTAAGTTGTAAACAGGCTTGCATGCCACTTCTTTTTAAGAAATTGTTTACTAATGATATGGTTTGCTTAAAACTTATTATCATACCTGAACTACGTGACAGAAGAGACCCGCGAGTCTTTAAATATACCTCGCCTGCGTGCCAGAAGAGACCCGCGAGTCTTTAAATATACCTGGCATGCGTGCCAGAAGTGACCCGCGTGTCATTAAACCTATACCTGGTGTGCGTGCCATAAGTGACCCGCGTGTCATTAAACTTATCCTGGCTTGCGTGCCAGAAGTGACCCGCATGTCATTAAACTTATCCTGGCCTGCGTGCTAGAAGTGACCCGCATGTCATTAAACTTATACATGGTCTGCGTGCCAAAAGTGACCCGCGTGTCATTCAACTTATACCTTCTGTGCGTGCTAGAAGTGATCCGCGTATCATTAAACTTATACTTGGCATGTGTGCCAAAAGTGATTCGCGTGTCATTAAACTTATACCTGGTGTGTGTGCCATAAGTGACCCGCGTGTCATTAAACTTATGCCCGGCATGTGTGCCAGAAGTGACCCACGTGTCATTAAACTTATACCTGGCATGTGTGCCAGAAGTGACCCACTTGTCATTAAACTTATACCTGGTGTGCTTGCCAGAAATGACATACTTATCATTAAACTTATACCTGGCATGTGTGCCAGAAGTGTCCCGCGTGTCATTAAACTTATACCTGGTGTGCGTGCCTGAAGTGACCCGCGTGTCTTTAATATAATTCCTTATGTATATACTAGGAGTAAGAATCCTATATTGAGAATATGTGAAAATCCTAAGTTACACTTATATTATTTGCGATAATAAAACAAAGTGAGAAGGAAAATTAATTCACATATATCTTTCAAAAGGGATTACATAAGTTGAATTACAAAGAGTTTTCAAAAACGAACAAAAGATGAATTAATCTTAAGTCCTACTCGGCATGTGTTTCTAGAGTTTGAGGCCCTTTGTGACCTTGTGCTTGTGAGGTTTCCTGATCTTGCGAGGCAGGGGGAGTTGGAGGGTTGTCATATGAAGATCCGCTTAAATATTCCAGGAGTAATTGAACACCATTTGCGTCCGCAGCGAACTCCGGGATTACATCCTTAAGGGGAAACGAGAGATCATCAAATTCCCGCAGTCTTTTGCGGCACTCCATTTCCAAATCATGGTCGTGCAAAGGATGTCCTTCAAGTGGACGTTGGGTTTTCATGTACTCAACACTCTCCTAAACCGACCTTCTAGCCGACTATAGAAGAAATGTTAAGCATATTGCAAGACAGTCACCCAACTCTTGCCCGTCCTTGATATCGTCAGTCACCTATCACATGACGAACATAATCGGTACCTATATGTAACATCTTGAAAAACACCATATTTACTTTTGGGTTAAAATGTCAACTTTGAAAATAGAATGACCCAAAAATAATTTAATAATAAATATGGTAAAGAAATAATATATATGGATCATATTAAGTTAGAAGAATTCATATTAAATAAATGAAGGAAAGAATTCCATACCATATGGAAAGGGGGAAGAAAATGGAATTCCTCTCCATGGGAATAAATATGAAAGATAAATTCCATCCCACATGCAAAGTGGGATAAATTTGGAAGCTCTTTATAAGAGATGGAGTTTCCATAGTAATATTCATTTATGTTTATCACGTACCAAGTGGTCCTAGCGGAGGGTGCGGAGCACCCGACGCGCACGGGCACGGGCACGGACTTGGGCGAGTACGAGGACGATGGCGATGGCGAAGGTGCAGGGCGTTGGGCGCAATATGGCGCTCTGATGGCGCACTTTGCACTTCGCACGCTTGCATCGCCGCCTTATTGTTTTTGGAAAGTCGAAGCAATGCCAAGAAGTGACAAAATATAAAAGTACAAGGACTAAAGTGAAAATTCTTGATTTCAAGACTCATCGCGATACGCGATGGATCAACGGAATAACCCATCACGATACGCGATGGGTACATCACATTGCCCCAGGATGGGCGGTGTCGCGATATGCGATCGCCCAACCTTTTGGGTCATCGCGATACTCGATGACCAGGCGAAGTAATCGTGACACGTTTCCAGCCACGTGGTGTACTAGGTGACCAATCAGGCCTAGTGGGCAGCGTCGCGATACCCGATGGCCGAACCTTAAGTTCCATCGCGGTATGCGATAGAATATTATACTCAATGGTGATTAACAGATCCATCGCGATAAGCGATGGATCCTTTTTTGACCCATCGCGTATCGCGATGGGTCACAATCTCAGCCCTATAAATAGGGGTGTCTGGCTTTGCTTTATGCATCCCAAATTCTCACATCACAATCACTTCTCTCGAAAAATATGTCTCGATTCCGTTGTCCCGACGATCCGTTCTCGAAATACGTGCAAGGCGTAAAGGTGTTGTTAGATCATTCCCTTGATACCGAAGACAATTAGGAGTGTTGCCCGCATCAAGCTTAGGCATTTCTAGACATATAAGCCATACAAGGTAGGGTTCCCGCTCGATTATTTTATTATATATGGCTGAGACCCTAGTCAAGGGTATAGTCTATACCTTGATTGTATAATAAGTGAAACATAGTTTTCATAAGACGAGGGTATAGATAAAATACTATTTCTTTATAATTATAAATATTTTATAATGTTTCTTACGAAATAAGAAACTTGGTATATATGTTTCTTCATGAAGAAGAAACGTAGTGTTTAAATAATGAAACTTCTTGGACTAAAGGTCCAAGTATTATATAAAAGAGAAATGATTATCAAGGTAATGATTATGCAAATAGACTAAAGATCTAAAGCTAGATCGTTGATCTAGTATTTATAAAAGGTTATTCTCGTACTATAGGTCCGAGGTAACAAGAAGAATATATCAGTAAAATGCACTTATCATAACAAAGGAGAATATGTCCAACTCTTTACAACTTATTAAAACGAGTCATTGAAATGATTACATGGGATTGTGTATCCCTAAAACATTATAAAAAAGGTAATCGCTGGCCCTCAGGCTATCGTGTACGTTTGTCTGGATCCTTTCATATGTGGTTAGACGGTGGGCACACCGCACCACGCTTGATTATGCTTCCGCCACGTTGGGTCGGACCTACGATGTTAGAGTGAGGATAATCTTTTGTATACAGGTAGTGGCTACAATCTCGAACGCTGCGGTGTTCGCTGAGCGGTTTCGAATTGAGCTGGAGTTTGTAATAGTTACTCAGACTTATAGAACTTGATTGTTTTCCTAAGCCACGTTGGGCCGAGGCCTACGATGTCTCGAGGGGATAATTAAGTATCAAAATATTTTGTGTCAACATATTCACCAGCATGTGTTGCTGACATATTTTATAACTGTTTTTCAGGTAATCAAGATTAGGTGTTTGGGATGAAAAATAGCCATTAGACAATCTGATGGCTCAGATGGAGTTTTTGTTATTAAATTAATGTAAATTATGGTCTTTATGTTTCAAACACTTTTGTACCAACCATCGGGTGTTTAACTCCCGACTTTCGAAATATATTAATATTTAATTAAAACTTCCGCTTTACAACCTTAAACTCTGATATATTTACAAAACATGTACCAACTATTGGTCACATTCCTAGGCCCTAAGTTAGGGTGTGACACTATAAAAAAAAGTTAGTAAAAGAATTTGGATAAGGAAGACAACGTACCAATGGAAGACCCTCAGCCATAAGCCATTGTTTATCTTATTCAGATCTTTTGGCTTTCCCCTCCAACTCATCAAGGGCTTCCACAAGCTTGGTATTATCATATTTGAGGACATCAACTTGCTTTACCATTTATTCCGCCTGCTCCTTCCGCAACCTTGCATCTTCATCATAGGACTTGATTAAATCATCTTGAACGGAAATCCGGCTTTCTAATGCAATATTGCCTTCCAAAGCCTTGGCTAATTCAGCTTCCTTGCGTTTGATTTCTTCGCGGGAGGCAGCAAGAATGGCGTTTTGTTTTATGCACACTTCTTCCCATGCCCGGGCTGCAGCAGCCTGTCGATCCTTCTCCGCTTGGAGAATGAATTCAGCATCTTTCAGCTTCCACTTAGCAGTGTTAGCCTCTAAACGCTGTTCATGGGCAATCTTCTTCGCTTCCTCCACCTGGTTTGTCATTTCACCCCACTTCTCCCACATGGACATCCATTCTCGAAAAATTTCTTTCACGATATTCACGATGTTGGTTAAAGTAAAATTAAAACCACGGGCAAGATTATGGCGGGAACGTCCGCGATGGAATGCACGCTTCGCAGGCGGGATCCCATGGCTGAGAAATTTATCACAAGTATCCGCATCTGCGAACTGCAACCACTGGGCTAAGGTCCAACGTGGTATTTGGAGGTGGTCATCCTCACCCGGGTTGGCCATCCCATAATAACTCGAATAAGAAAGACGATGAAATCGAGTCCTCTGAGGAGATTGTTGGAATACGAGGTCATCCCTTCCCCTGTTTAATGGATGGGAGAAGAATGGGAAAAGTGCAGGGGAGAGAACGATGAGTTTTGCATTGATTCTTCCCTCTCCAGGTTCTCAGCATCCTGCTCCGGCTCCTTCCCCTTGGAATCCGAGTCATCTTCAGGAATAATGATTGTTTGAGGAGAGGATGGTGGTCCTGAATAGTTACACC
>NW_027497045.1:0-52443 GCF_021521415.1 Bidens hawaiensis | reverse complement strand
TGCATAATAAATCATAAAAAAACGTTAAAGATTAAAATATATATATATTAAAATAAAGAACTCATCTCCAAATGTTTTCACATGTAGAATTATAGAAATGATTATTAAAACTTAAAAGTACTTGATCAGATTTAGCGATATTTTTAATCATTTTATGATATTTCATATTAGACAATAGACACGACAAATATTGGGGTCAGGATCCAATAATTTCACTAGTTTTAATCTAATGTTCCAATATAATTTGATATATAGTGTTTTTGAAAATGACAAATCAAAGTTCAAACTAGCCTAAATGCCTAATTAGTTGGATCGGATCTAATTGGTGCGATCAGTTTTATTATTTTATAAATACTTATTTTTTTTTATTATTTTTCACAAAATTATAAAGACATTTGTAACATATAATAATACCATATATGTAAATACATAGCACATTTTAAGTGATTATTCGGTTTCCATGCTCATTTTTGAGTTTCACAACAGTGAAAACGAGTTAAGCTGCTCATGATCTACTCTATATCGTCTCATGAATATATGTAATATGTTATGAAAAAAATACTAAAAAATATATATTATGTTATATATCAATTATAATTAAAAAAATTATAATTTTTTTGAAATATATAAAAATTAATTAATATGTATTAAACGGTTGAGCTCGACTCATTTGTACCCCTTTGTAATACAAATTGTTAAGCTACCAAGTCCTTAAAATTAAACATTTAAACCTACTTACTCAACCAAACCTTCTTACTCAATTAATCTAGCTCCTTACATTAAATTATCTAGCTGAACCGGATTTACTTTAGTGTTTACTGATTTGATCGGTCATAATTGTATTAAGGGTACAAGAATATATGCATCACCACACACCACTAACAAGTCATATTGTACAAATTAAGATTATACGTTATACAAGTTATACGATGTTGTATTATAACTCATTGAGCTTATGAATTGGTATTCGTCCAAATCATACAAGACGTATAATAGTACTGACCGACCAGATGGAATACACACTAATGATGGCCATAGAACCGTATAACCTTTTTCACACTGTCTATATATCTTGTATAAGATTAGGCACTGTACGTATAGTACACCTTGAATTAATTCATAACTTAAATTTTGAGTATGACACGTCACGTCAAGAATCTAGGGGGCATAAGTCGTAACAATAATATTGATTGATACATATTTTTGGCTGTACTAATCTAGTGGCCATTTCTTTTCACTTGATGTGCACCAACGATTGTTTGAGGTTTGGACGACACAATAAATGTACTTGACTAGACATACATATCAAGTCAACAAACTTTAACTAAAAGTCAAATATGCAATAGAAACATACCGTTTGCAAGATCAAGCAGAAAATCAGCAGGATTCACCTGAAAAGACGGCCGAAAATCGACCGACTCGAAGTATCTCATCGCCTACGACCCCTTTCCGAAATAAATGCATCGCCCTTCGGACAATACCAGTACCGAATCGAACATTTGAAACACCCTGCTCGACGGCTGGTGCACCGACGTCACCACACTTTTCCCATTCTGGTGGGCCAGCCCACCTAAAGTGGTGATCAGCCTGTGCGCAGCCGTCGAGTCTAGCCCTGACGTTGGTTCGTCCAGGATTAACAAAACTGGGGTTCACCAATAACTCATGAGCGATGCTCACGCGCTTGCGTTCGCCACCCGAAACTCCACGAATAAACGTATTTCCAATTATGGTGTTTGCGCATTTACACAATCCCACCTCGGAAATAACCGAATCTGTAACCGCAATCTTCTCCCGCCGAGATAAACTCCTCGGGAGACGCAGGAGAATATTAAAGTTTCCCGCACAGTAAGGTGCGGGAAAAGCACGTCATCCTGCGTCACAAAGCCAGTTCTTTTAAGAACCGCTTTATTTAGCTTCCGGCCGTTAGCCAGTACTTTCCCAGTAAAGCACTGCTCTGGGAGTCTCCCAGCTAGCGCATTGAGAAGCGTGGACTTCCCGCTTCCCGACGGACCTAGAACGGCCAGAAGCTCACCAGGGTGGACCATCCCGGTTATCCCATGCAAGATGGTTCGTTCATGGATAATATTATCAGTATCAGTACCAGTACTTGTAGCTTGTCCAAACAAGCTTTGAATGACACCATTGTTATTATTATTTTGGGTCTTTACTTTGTAACATATATCAATGAATTGAAGGTGGATCGGTGGTGAAGATCGGAGTTTAAGCGGATCGGTGGGTCGGTGTTGAGTCATGTTTATTAATATTATTGGCAGAAACCAAAGCGGGAGAAGTGAGTATTTATGGAAGATAATGGTGGATGTTGACAGTGGTTTCTGACGTCAAAAGATGGTGACACGTTGGGAGTGAGGGTACGTGGCAAGTGTAGGTGTAAGGGTGGTTTCCTTCTCCTTTTAGTATAAAAGTTAGGAACCAACTGCCCCAAGCCACCAATTATATATCGTTTCTTTTAGCTTTTAGTTTTTATTTTCACATCTTCTTTTACATTTTATATATGTTTTGTATTGGCTTTATTCATTTGTTATCATGTTAGTCTCAAATTCGACAAGTTGGACTGTGATGGTTATGTTTGTGGTAATGTTCAACATGTTTGGGTTTATCTAGGATGTCTATATGTGAATGTTTTGTTCGTCCTTATATAAACTTTTCTCCTTTTATGGCTAACCTCAAAATTTGATTCCACCTTTATGTTCTTGTCAGGACTTATTATGGTGGTGGTTTATTTAATCATAGTACGTTTTTTCTAATATCTTTTGTCAATATGCAATGAATGTCTTCATATTGCCTTTTCGGTTTATTTGGTTTCTTTTGTCGACATAAGTTTGCCCTTTTCACATTCGTCCTCAACAAGACCCATTAGTATCGACCAATGTTGCCATCGATTAGGTCTTGGTAAAGTTGGTTTTCAGTGTTTCTTTCTAACATGTGGAATCGGTAAATCACTAAATCGTGTGTTCTATGTTGCTTATATGCGTATTTCAAATGCTTGATCATAAATCTATCAAAATAATGATAGATTGTTTCAAACTAAAACACACATGTATATCAATGTTTTGACCATTCATGAACTCAAACAAACAACGTGAACTTAAGTTTTTGTCGTCTAGGCTTGAGAGAAAACCACCCAAATTTCTAGTAATGAATCAACCTAATTGAACATAAGCTTTCAAGGATCGCGTCAATAGTGGTATTCAACCCAATACCCTTGCCAGAATCAATACCAACCAAGATTCCGAAATTACCAAGGAAATTAACATTGTAGATTTGTAGATCAAATCAGAGACCGTGTGCTATAAAATTCCAATAAAGGTAAACATTAAACCTCAAATCAACCACAAGATGGGCCGGATGGCATGGTTGCTCAAGTTAGAGTGCTCAATACTTACATTAGGGTAAGATATAATTACGACCTTGACTCAGATGGTTGCTCAAGTTGGACTAGGATGATGGTTATGTGTGTGGTAATGTTCAGCATGTTTGTGTGTTTATGTTGGATGTCTATATTTGAATGTTTTTGTTGATTTTGTTTATAAACTTTTCTTTATATGGCTATAGCCTTTAAATTTTGATTCCTCCTTTATGTTGTTGGTCCAGCTTTTTTAGTGGTGGTTATTCAATCATACTATCCTTTTTTTTCTCTCTCTTGCTTTGTCAATATGCAATGCAAGAAGGCGTTCTTGTTGGCTTTCTTAAAATTCGATGATATAGATTGAAAAGTATTCTGTTGATAAATTTCTGGTCTCAAACATACAAAGAAGTGAAGAACAAGAACAGAATATTAAATACACAGAACTTAGCCCTTTGTAAGGGAAAAATTAAAATAAAGGAAAAGTCTAAAGCTATAATAATGAAGCATATGTTGCACGTATTGACCAAAAATAATGACCAAATCCTTTACTCTCCCTCAAGTGGAGGATGCATGTCTTTAGTGCCCAATTTTAAGAAGTAGCGATCGTCGTTGTTGTACCCCTAACCCTGTGTTACTAAATCCGGAATTTACATTTTAGTGTCGATATACATGGGCACTATGTCTTGAGATTCTACTATTTTTTGAACAAAATAGTAATCCATTTTTACGTGTTTAGTTCCCAGTCATAGTAGGCGGCTAAAGTGGCTCCTCCTTCCTTGTGGAAGAAGGATGCCTCAACCGGGAGTGGTTTTTAGGTATCACAAAACATGTGTAGTTGCTTCTATGTGGTTCTAACGGGGGTCGGATACAAACTGGCTTAGGACATTTAGAGTATATGCAATGTCTGGTCTCTTGGCTTGGAGAGATAAATCGACAAACCAACACATAATTCTTTTGTCCAATTTTGCCTTATCTAGGGACTAGGTATGTAAGTTTTTGTTTTATTACTTTTTGATTTGTTTTATACACATGTTGCATTTGTATGTATAAACAACCTCTTTTACAAAACCATCATTCAAAAAAAGCAGATCCAAATCATTATGTTCTAATTTGATATGATATTATAATGCATTTTATTTTGGTCCTCTCAATTATACGAGACTTGATAATGTTACATACCTGTTACTTTTCGAATCTTTTTGATGACTTGTTCACCAATGATGCATGAACTGGTGAAAAGAACACCTACGGTTTACAGCATATGATGTTAGTGATACGAAATTTGGCAAAGTATTTATATAGTTTTTACTATTAGAATTATTATGCATCTTTAATTTTGTTTGTTAGCTATTAATATATAAGATAATTAACAACGTTTTCTCATAATTTTGTAATACAATTGCACCTGTATATCTAAAGATGTGAATCACGATAATGTTGTGGCTGGATTCGCTAAACATTCCGCGTGGTGAAGTATTTTGGGGTATTATAATGGAGTGGTAGTCGGCCATCGGGAAGACATAAAAGAAAGTTTATATGACTAGCTTATTTCTGTCTTCTTTGTGGTGTAGTAGTCGCCATGCTAGACTTATAGTTGGTTGGGTTGAATGGATTAATAATCCACTTCTCAGGTTAACCATTTGCTGGTCGGGTGCATGATTTTATTATTGATATAAAAGCATGAATGCTCTTGAGAATCAAATCATACAGATGAATTCATGTATTATTACAATTTATACCCTCAACTTTTACTACTTTTTCTATATTTATATTATTTACTCTTATATTTTGTTATAATTACAATTTATACCCTCAACTTTAGTATTTTTCATCTACACTTCATTGTAACTATTACTTAGAAACAGCGTACGTGCTTCAACAATTTTATGACTACTTTCGTTTGTCTGGGTCTATTTGGTTCCTAATGGCTCGAATAGGTTAAAGATCATAACCGGTTTAAAAAATGCAATGTTAACTCATTTGAAAACTCTTGATTTTGCTATTGATTTATGTAACTTACAAGAGCGTTTCCTCGAGCAAGAATGGTAACCTGACACCATGCTGTTTGTGAAGTAGTTCGACTCTTAACTGCACCTGTTACAAAGAAGAGGCTTTCCCAAGTGATACAATGGAGTGATTTACAATCTTACATATCAATTATAGTTGCCATTAATTATATATGCTAAAATCCTCAAGAAATCATAGCATTTTGTTTCATGAATATATTTGAGTGTGTACTTATGTAAAATCAAACGTAAAGACTAGATAAGCGATCACTACTTGTTAGCAAGTAAGCAACAGCTGGAAGTTTTGTCTTCTAGGTTATGTATACTTCTTTTTCAACATGGATGAATGATGATGGATGTAACATATGAAAAGGTTGCACAACTTTTTTCCAACTACTAGGAAGATATTAAGGTGTAATAATTATGAGTTGACTTACTCGAAAACTACCTGAGATTGTCTCGCTAAAAGCTTGAAACGAGTTGGGCTTAAACAACTCGAGCTTCACTCCGAACCTAACTTAGCTCACCCAACTGAACATATTACTTATATAAATATAATTATAGATAAAAATCACTATATATAAAATTCTGATACATATAATACATATTATACGTACAAAATTTATAATTATATTATCATATTTTAGGTACTATGTAGTACCTTTTCATGTAACATAATTAATGTTCAACTAAACATTTGCTTCTTAATTCAATAAATTAAAAATATATATATTAAAACTTTTATAACAATGTATAATTAATTAATTAATTACTAAAATTATGTGAATTATATAATTAAAACTTCTTGGTCTCTTGCCAGTATACGAAAGCAACCCCAATGAACTTGAATTGAAACAATCTTCCGTTACATATAACTATTGGTCCAAATAAAAACTTACAAACAACCTTTTTGTTAAACTTTTGAGGAAATATAGAAGAAGACATGAGAGAAAGAAATGGACTTGAATTTGGTTTCTTGTTAGTCGATTTAGTTTAGTTGTTGGTGGATGCCAGCTGATGGGAAACAAAAGTAACAATATATAGACTTATCCTTTAAAGTATGGATTAATATTATATAGTTGTATGGTACGTCATCGAGACGTTTACTTTTTATGAAAAGAAAACAATAAATAACGAAGTGGATCGATAAACGCAAATGATGTATCAACACGTGATTAGATGATCCTTTGGAAACAACTATAGTTATAATAACGAGCTTGAGCCAATGCATATATAGTGATTATTTGTTATGTTTCAAATGGCGTTTTCTTTTTGAAGGTTCTTTAATTTGTTGTATTGAACTCATTTAGATAATGTGTATGAGTTATAGCTACATAAAATAATACTTTTGTGTAACATACTTTTCTAAGTGCTTAATTAAAGTCACTCAAAACTATATTTCTATTCTAAAGTCATTCAACTTCAAAATGGATATTTGTTTCTGTTTTGCGGATTATTTTTTGTTAAACTAAAATTATGAAACTTGATTATTATTTAGTGAACATTTTTCCTTTACTTTTACTTCCTCATAACTTGCTTCAAATAAAAATAATAGAATCTTATTAGCTTATATATTATTATGTCTTAACTAGGGTGCACGGCTTGTGATGTAAATCTTCAAATAAATCGTGACGCTAGGTAAGTTTTCAGATGTTGGGTTTGGGGAAATTTGGACCAGTGTGGTAGTTAATTAGTTATATGATCGAGTTTAGAAATGATAAAAAACTGTTGGCATCCTTTTGATTAAAATGAAGTGTGAAAAACGTTGACATACATAACGTTATAAATCTTTTTAGGTGGTAAGGCCAGGGAGGTTGATCGGTCTTTACATGTTTTATGTGTAGTGGATAACTTATGGATAATCATGTTCACTTAACTTGCAATATCATGTGGAAACATCGTTATTTGATTATTTAATGCGTTGCAGGTTGTAGCGGACAAGAAAAAGGACTTCATCTACTGAAGCAAATCGAAGGAATTTGTCACACTTGGCGTTGTCAACTCCCAGTGAGTGTTAGTCAATGTTGGGCTCAAGTAAAAGTTAGATTTGCTGGTTTTAAGGAGCTTACTCGGTAGGTTTTGAAAGCAAGCATTTTAGGGAACCTATTTGGGCGACTTTTAGACGGAAACACAATGGAGAAACGCTAGATAATTGATTATTATGTTGTAATAAATTTTGGATATATGGATTTCAAGCAAGCATCTGTATCAATTAACCCAAGCATGAGTGGCTAAGTAGCTTGTACTCACAACCTGGTTAGGGATCGTTATTCATCATTCATTCACTTGTAGGACTTTATTTTGTTGATATGTTTAAACTTTAGACAACTGTTTCCATACATGCTTGAGTATATGTTGCAGCTGTGTTTGTGTTGCTACGTCTATATTAATTAATCTTAAAGTCGTCTTGTGATTGATTCACCAAGATGCCCATTCTTCTATAGAGAAACGATATATGATTGTATTATGTCTCTACCTATAAACACCCCTAGGTAGTGGTAGAAGTTATAGCTATGGTGGTGGAGATACGTAGTAGCTCTTTACACGAGTATTCATTGTCTTTTTATTGTTTCTTATAATAATAATAATAATAATAATAATAATAATAATAATAAGGTTCTTAAGTCATTGAATTCTTTTGTTTCAACAAGGTTCTTCTCATGCCTTTTTCTCTAGATTCTGATATCTTCAAACTGGGTATCTTCTATTTAATTTCTTTCTCTCTTTAGTTGAAGAGCTTTCTTACTTGGATTAGTGTCATGCTGACACCAGTTGTTCATTATACCTATAGTCAACCAACTTTTTACATTTCTCATGTAACTTTTCGGCTTCATCAAGCTGAATTTGATCTTTTAAACTTAGTTTTACTTTAGCCTTCTTTGTTTCTTCTGCCAACTCTCTGTCTTTTCTTTTCAGCCATTTTTCTTTCTTCAGCTTCAGCATTTTCTTTTGCTTTAAATTCTTTTTCTCTCTTTTGACTTTCAAGTTCTTGTTGTAGATGAATTTTATGTGCTTCAAAGGATGTTTGAAATACATAACTTTTTTGATAACCAAAGTTCATTAATAATCTTCTGCACTCGTCAACACTTTAAAGGATGTGTGAAATACATAACTTTGTTGATAACCAAAGTTCATTAACAATCTTCTGCACTCGTCAATTTCTTTTGCCTTAGCCTTTTTTCAGCTTTCTTCTTCTTCTCATCTTCAACCCTTAATCTTTTCTTCTTCAACTTTCTTCTTCTCTTCTTCAGATTGTTTCTTTTTCTTGTTTGACTCAGAGGAAGAGGAACTTTCTTTGTCAGAGGAATCATGATCAGGCTCAACAAGTTTTCTCCTTTTGAATTTACCCAATCTACCAGCTTTGGGAGGGTTGCTTTCAGCCACTTCTCAGTTTCTTTATAATAGGATCCATCGAATCTTCAACATCTTGTTGAACAGGAGATACAAATTTTTCAGTGTTTTCTTGTTTATCCTCCTTTTCAGTTTCTTTTATACTTTCATCCCCTTGTTTTTTAATTTCTGGTTGAGTCGTTGCAGGCTCTTCAACATTTGTTTCCTTTTTGGTATTTTCAAATTCACCAACAAGTTTTGCTTGTACAATAATGACTTTCTCTTCCACAACCTTATCACCAATTGGTTCCTTTTCTATGAAATTTATAGCAATTTCTTCAGTTCTTATTTCAAAATCATCTTCTTTCTCAGCAATTTCTTCAGTGCTGGGAATTACGTCAATAATCTCATCTATCTTTCCAATTTCTTTAATTTTTATTTTATAAACTTGAACTGGTTGTGTAGACATTTTTTTTTTATTTGAAGGCTTCAGCCATATTGGTAAGCTCTTCTTTAATCAAATTTGTCTTCCTTTTTTTTGTTTCGAGTCTCATCTTCAATAACAGGCCTCTTGCCCTTGGCTTTCTCAGCTCTTATCTTTTCTTCTTCAGAGTCAATCTGAGTGGCTTTACCCTTTAGGTCTTCAATCTCTTTTAATGCCGTAGCCAACTGAGCTCTCAAGCTGGCATTTTCTTCTTCCAAAAGTTTTATTCTTCTCTGATTTGGGGTTTCATTTGGAATTATTTGTTCATCATCTTGTAAGGTACTAGTGGGATTTACAGGGGATGGAACCCTACCACTTTCTTCATCAATGTTGGTCATCTTGAGAGATTTAGTTGTGCTGGTGGGATTTACAGGGGATTGAACCTAACCACCAGACATACGGAGTATTTGCTCCTGATGTTCATTAACAACGGTTCTTGGAGGACTTGATGTTAAAGGGGCTTCATTGAATGGTTCATCCAAATCATCATCATCATCATTCACTCCATCATTAGCAACATTTTCCATCTCTTCATCAACAGTGTCAGTAATTTCAATCTCCTTTTCATCCTGGAATGATTTTTCTCTTGTTAAGCCCCATTCAACTTATAATACATTATGAAGATCTAAAATAAAATTGTCAATTTCGCTTTGTTCTTCCACAATCAAAACATGGTCTTGGATAGTTTGTTCAACAACTGGTTCTTGTAATGGTTGCTCTTCAACTGGTTGATGTGTTGGTTCTTCATCAATTATAGGTTCTAGTGAAGGTTCTTGTACTAGCACATCAAAGGGTACATTTTCCACATTCTCTTCTTCTTGCACTACAGTAGGGGTGGTTGGAATTTGATTCGAATTCGATTATTAATATTCGAATTCGGTTTTAATAAATTTGAATTCAATTCATATTCGAGTATGGTAATCGAATACGAATTTATGATTTCTTATTCGATTCGAAATTCGAGTTCAAATTAAAACACACACGCGTCCACGCGCGCAGACACACACACACAATATATATATATATATATATATATATATATATAATATTAATATTTATTTAGTTGTATTGTTTGGTCAAATCCATTAATAATAAATGTTCATTACAAAATATTTAACATTAATAGCACATATTATTATTATTTCTTATCGCATACTATTTGTATTTTAATTTTAAACTTATTATCACATGATATTTTAGCTACTTTAAACTTATATTTGTGTGTTTTACAATTATGATTTTTGTTTTGAAAATTTTAACATAGGTGAACTTGAATCAAATCTAATTTATTCGAATTCAGTTCGTATTCAATTCGAATTCGAGTATAAAATACGAATTGAATTTCGAATATGACACATAATACGAATTCGAATCGAATAATTCAACTTTTATTAGAATACGAATACGAATAAAATATTCGAATTATTCAATTCAATTAACTTGAAAATTCGTTGTTCGATTCAATGAACACCCCTACATTACAGGCTGTACTTCCATATTTTCACCTTCAACATTTGCAGCAGCCTCGACAGCAATTGCAACACCACCAACATTTTCATCACCATTATCATTACCACCATCTCCTCATTCATCATCACCTTCAATTCCATCTCGTGGCTGTTCATCATGGTCAGGGCTTGGAGGTGGTTCCAAATTTTCATGAGTTGGATCTTTGATTCAAGGAAGTACGTCATAGTTTTGTGGTCTAACATAAACATCTTTCTCTTTTATCTTCTTGATAAACCTGAACACATTTGGTTTGGTTTGCTTCATGGAATCACAAGTTCTATCGGGTAGTAAATCATTTATAATCATTTGCAAGAACCTGGGATACAGAGGAAATTTCTCAGCTTCTTTTGGGTTTGTAACATTTGCATTCAACCCATTAAGAACATTCTTGAAAAATTGAAATTGAGTATGTATAAGATAGCTACCACAATATTTGCATATTCATAGCTGATCTTTGAAAATCCTCCTTTCCTTGGTGACAGGGAATTCATAACAAGATGCACAACATATCGATATTCTATGTGAAGTCTACTCTTCTCAAATTCTTTGATTTTTCCTGCTTGTTGCTGATATTCTAATGCACCAATGAAAATCTCCCTTAATCTATTCATTGAGAAAGAAATACTCTCTCCATTATCATATTGATCCAGGATTCTCCTTATCACTGCCTCTATTACTACCATGTCTTCATTATGGATGTTGGCATGGATTTCTTGAATTCTAGCCTCACTGGTAACTAGTTCAGCAGAAGATCAAAACCCCTAATATGATTGCAGGGCTTGTTAAGGCATGAACTAAATTTGTGGCTCTCAACCATCTCGGCATAGTCCTAATTATGAGGATAATCAGTGAAATCAGCGGGCGTATTGTGACTTTTATATGCCTTATAATCCATTCTTCACAAATGAATGAAAAACAAGTTTAGAAATAAGCACTAACCCGCTTATTTAAAGAAAAATGAGGGTTTGTTCTTTATTTGAACTTGTATCCTTAATTTCGCGAAGTTGAAATTAATCTCAGCTGACATGAAATTGAGAGTAGAAATGAGTATAATACCTAGGTATTTTCGTTGATTACTTACCTGGATCAGAGAATGGATTTGATGATTAATTGCCTTTTCTGAAAGTTAGGGTTCGAAAAAGTCTTTCTTTTATACCCTTTTTACCTTGACATGTGATATGCACGTGTGTGGATGAGTCCAGAAGGTATAGACTCAGCTAAAAAATTGAACCAATTTTGACTTATTTGACTAATTCCGCTTTAAAATTGTGTATTAGATTAAATCTGAAATTTCAGCTAACCTTGTACTAAATGACAAATTTGAATTAAGCTGACTTGGTATATTTTCAGCTGAAAACTCCACTAAATGACAAATGTGATTTTCAGCTGCCTTTGGCAAGTTTGAGACCATGTATCAATATGATCTTGAATTCAGCTGACTCTTGGAATTTTGGTTAAAATGAGTTAAATTTGTCCACTGATTAAGGAAATTTAGCTAATACTTAATCAATCACACAAACCTCATTTTCAGTCAACATATGCAGTAACATTTTGAAGAAACACTAACCGGACCCCGGGCAGATTACTGATAACCTGGGGGTTAGATAGATGTTTCCCACGAGGGGTGAGACCCTGAGAAGATGATTCTTCTGATAACCTGCAAAACAGACACCGTGAGCTTGTCACTGAGAAGGGGGGGGGGGTTCCTCCTTGTGACCACCCTCCGACGTGAGAATCAGACTAGATTGCTCTTTAAATATAAGTGTATATTAAGAGATTGCTAGAGCAGATATCAGGTATGATATGATGATATGAGATAAGATGAGATGGTCATACCATTTGTGGTATTTATAGCCGAAGGTAGGTTTCCAAGGAGGTGTGGCCGGCTGCAACAGTATTCCTGTTCCACCAATAGTGGCCTACGCACGTGCCCTGCTGGTAGTTGGTGGGTAGGCAGCGGCTGATAGTGACCAGGCCTGCTGTGTACTATTCCTTTTCCACCAACTGCCGGCTACGCACGTGGTATGGCAGTAGTTGGTGAGAAGGCAGCGGCTAATAGTGACACAGTACAGGAGCATGCTGCTCGCCATACTGTGTCAGTAAGCTGTCGTATCTTTAGTCAGATCTTTTTCCCATACCTCGTCAGGTACAGTACAGAAGATCTTCCCGTATCGTACGGACTGGCTTATTTGGGCGGGAGTATTCCCCCTCCCGCCCTTGTGCGGGATTGCTCCCGGCTTTGCTCATTCCCTCAGGTGACACTGAGTGATTGAGAGCTAAGTGCCTTGTGCGTGTAGCCTTGCTGCGTGGGTGGCCTTCCCTGATGGCTTGTATCCGAAGCTGCGGGAACAGGCGGAGTCCTTCACCATCGGGAGGCATTTCCTGCGGGACCAGCTTGCGTACTGCGCGTAAGGACGTCACGTCTCTGAGCATGGTTGGTCCTGCGGATCCAGTTGGTTTCTGCGCAGACGTTCCTCTTCAAGGTGAGTCTTGCGGGTCCAACTGGGCTCTGCTGGGACCTACCTCTTCAAGTCCCCCCAGTCCAATGTTCTTCTCACGAGTGTTTAATAAAGTGAGGTGAACTTTTGGACTTAAGCAAAGGGTTTTTGAAAAGGGTTTTTTAAGGTTTTCCATCGGGATTCCTCCCGCGGAAGTCCTTGTCACTTGCAGAAATGCCCGAGTTTCCTGCTTGGTCTTTGGGTATGATGCGGGTAGGCTGTAACCTCCTCGCAAGTCAGGAGCGTTGGGTCCCACTTGTGTGGATTCTCCTTGAGGTTTTGGTGGTTTTGAACATAGTGATCAATTATGTTAAAACCACCAATTCCATCCTGGAGCTTCAAACAACTTTGTACTCGACGTTCCCGCTATGCGGGGGTGTTATTTCCGTTTCCGCAAGCATTGCCCAGAAGATCCTTCTTGGTTTCAATTCCCAGCGGAGCGCTAGGTATGTGAAGGGTTTTGCCTTAACACTGTACCAGCGCTCGTCTTACGGTTACTTTACTTCCAAGGTATTCCTGGCGTCAATTCCATGCGGGTGCTAGGTATGTGAAGGGTTTTGCCTTTACACTGTACCCGCACCCGTCTTATAGTTACTTGGTTGCCGAGGTATACTTGGCTTCAATTCCCTGCGGGTGCTAGGTATGTGAAGGGTTTTGCCTTTACACTGTACCCGCATCCGTCTTATGGTTACTTGTTCGCCAAGGTTTACTTGGCTTCAATTCCCTGCGGGTGCTAGGTATGTGAAGGGTTTTGCCTTTACACTGTACCCGCATCCGTCTTATGGTTACTTGTTCGCCAAGGTTTACTTGGCTTCAATTCCCTGCGGGTGCTAGGTATGTGAAGGGTTTTGCCTTAACACTGTACCCGCAGCCGTCTTACGGTTACTTGTTTGCCAAGGTTTACTTGGCTTCAATTCCCTGCGGGTGCTAGGTATGTGAAGGGTTTTGCCTTAACACTGTACCCGCAGCCGTCTTACGGTTACTTGTTTGCCAAGGTAAGGGGGGTATTTTCCCCCTACTTTTTGATCTTTTTGAAATTTGAATTTTGAAATTCGAAGAATTGGTGGAAAGAACAGTCCAAAACTCTGAAACGTCGTGCGACGGTTTCTTCTGACTGTGTCAGATTGTGCAGGAAGTTATGGTGACGTGACAGTACATGGTCATTCCAGACGCTTTTTCAGGCGCGTGGGCGCGATTTTTCGGGCGCGTGGCCGCGAAATTAATGGTACGCGTCCTGTCAACAGCTGTTGCCAGCTTGCTTTTTGCCACGTGTCATAGTTTCATTGCACCTTCGTTTTCTCTCTCTTCCGCATTAATTTCGTCGCATTAATTGCGATTAGTATATAAAGGGGGAGAGGGTTCTTTGTAATCCACACTTTCACTCTTCTCTTCATCTCTTAAGCGATTTCCGGCGAATACTCCCCTTTTCAGGCAAGCATTCTCCCGAAATCGTTTTCTTCTTTCCTTCACAAGATGTCGTCTCGTGATGTTGAATCCATAGCCGATGACAAGAGTACTGCTGGTGAGTGCCAGTGTGCTCTGCCTGGCGATCTGTACCGGTATGTCGTCAGGAAGTTCATGCTCGAGTCTCTCGAGCCTGAGTTTCCTGAACCCCATCATACTGTGTACGATGCCCCCAGAGGCAAGATCGGGGTTTATGCAGCATTCTTTGTTTATGGGAATCTTAGGTTCCCATTGACAAAGTTTGTTTACCGTGTCCTCGAGAGGCACGGTGTTTATTTGACCGAGTTGCACCCCATGGCGATCGCCAAGATTCGCCACTTCGAGTGGGTGTGCCGGATTTTGGGCGTTGAGCCCTACGTTGACCGCCTGATGACCTTCTACACTTTGAGGTGCATCCAGGGGTGGTATACGTTGATAACCCGGATTAAGGGTTTAAAGATCTGCGCGACCGAGCGCAGTCTTCGCTCATGGAAGCGGGAGTTCTTTTTCATATCCGCTCGCGCCATCCCCATTGCCATGAAATTCAAGAACGGGCAAGCACTTCCCAGCCTTCACGCCTCCAGCTACCAGGAGGCGGAATGGTTTGCGAAGATATCTCGGGTCCAATCTCCGGTTTACCGGTTTGCGGAGTCCGGGATGGTGATGCTGGGGATGAGCCGGGTGTGGAAGGAGGCTGATGCGCGCAAGATTCCGATCGTCCTCGAATACGGTTCGAACTCTGTTCCTTACGGTATGCCTTTTTCCCTTTTGTTGATTTTGAATTTCTTCTAACTTCTTTCCTGTTTATTTCAGAGGGGAACGACTTGCAGTCGCTCCTAAACCCGCGGGAGGCTGACGGTCCCGCACGGATGGGAAACGGCGGATCGGTTCGTGGAGGTCTATCCGCTAGGCCATGAGATCCTTAGCGCCCGTCGGCCAGGTAAGGCGCTCTTCGACCCTCGACCCCTCAATGTTGAAACCTCTGCTGGAATTCCTCTAATCGTATGTTCTGATGAGGAATCCGCAGATGGTCCTCCGTTGGTGCGGAAGAAGAAGGCTGCCGGCGGGAAGGGGAAGGAGAAGGCCTCCACTGCCGATCCAGCGCCTCGGTCTGACTCCGAGACCGAGAGCGAAGAGGTCGCGGGG
This sequence comes from Bidens hawaiensis, assembly GCF_021521415.1. Taxonomy (NCBI): domain Eukaryota; kingdom Viridiplantae; phylum Streptophyta; class Magnoliopsida; order Asterales; family Asteraceae; genus Bidens; species Bidens hawaiensis. Next base: position 36,660 of record NW_027497045.1, on the reverse strand, counting down.
AATCCAGGTGGTGATAAGACCACTGCTCCGGAGGCTGTGACTGTCACCTCCGGAGAGCCCAAGAAGACGACGGTAACCGGCGCAAAGAGGCCGGCTCCATCGGGTTCGTCCCCGTCTCTCCGTACCTTCAGGCTCAAGAAAACCCGTAAGTACAATTTTCTTTTGCTTTTATCTTCATAGCTTAATATCGTTAACACTTATCTTCTTTACGCAGGCGTGGATGTTGACGCATTCCAGGGTGGAGCGCAGAGTGGTACCTCCACGCCAATGACGGTAGGCCCGGTCAGCCTACCTGAGGCGTCGACCCAGGCGCCTGCGCCTGCTTCCGCTGGTTCAGTTGCTCACTCCTTTGAGCCGACTGTTCCAGCCGAGATGACGTCACCGCCGACCGTGAGTGCGATTTTTACAGCATCTTTCACTGAGCCGGCGGTTACAATTGCTGCGGATTCCGCGTCAGCGACTGCGGCGGCGACCGCGGCGGCTGCTACCATGCCCCCGCCATCGGCAATGACGGCCGATCCATCAGGTACGCATGGGGCTTCCCGCCAATCTTTGCCACCTTCCCATTTGCCTGACCTCTTGGATGGATTTCCTTTGGGTTCAGGTGATGGGTTCGGCGGCTATCGGCCTGTAATTGACCCTACAGGTGCGTAGGGTTCCTTTGGCCCTTTTTTATATATATTTTTTATCATCTTTTCCTAACTGCTTTTTGTTTTTTGCAGTGTCGGATTCCAATGAAGTGTATGTTCCACGATGGAACATTCGCCGAGGAACAACCCTTCGCACCCCTGTGGAGTGAGTGGAATGGGCTCGTCACGCTGCTCCCAGTGGTGCGTTGGGGGAAGCCATGGCTAGCTACCAGGAGGGTAGGCTAAGCAATGAGCTTCGGGTTCTCCTGGCCCGGATGCAGCCGCGCGTCGAGCTGCTTTGTCGTGAAAACGACAAGTTAAAGGCAGCTCGCGCTAAAGAACAAGCTCAGGCGCGGGCTGTCCGGGAGGAGAACCAAAAACTTACCGCAGTGGCTGCGGAGAAGGAGAAGGCCTTCAAGGCCCTCGAGGTTGAAGTTCAGGCTCGACTCGAGGCCCGTTCCAAGGCTGCCCAAGCTGTTAATGAACAGCTTCGGCTGGCTAAGGAGACTGCCAGGAACGCAACCGAGAGGGCCACTAAGGCTGAAGCTGTTGCTGAGCCTCTACGCGTGGAGAATGAAGAACTTAAAGCCAAATTAAAGGCTCTCCAGCAGGCTCATGATGCCTTGGAGATGGAAGACGCCAAAAAGCTCTAGGAGATCTTGGACCAGAGGGGGGTGCTTGACCATACTGAGCGGAAGCTAAAGGGTGTCGAAGAGGCTGCGGCTAAAGAAGTGTTGCTTGCCAACCTCAACAAGAGTGAAGCCGAAAGCGCCCGTAACGAAGCTCAAGCTGCCCTCCAAGAAGCTCTGGTTGCCAAGGAATGGCTTCTTCGAGAAGCGTTGTCTCAGGTAAGTCTAACTTAATGTCTTCACGCTTTTCCTTATAAATAGAAAAGGTTCTGACACTTGTATTTTTCTTTGTAGGTTGTGCATCGGGTCTTCTCAGAGACATCTTACGACGATGCTATGAGCGCAGCCCTCAACGCTTCTCACGAGGATGGGGAAAAGGCCGGCTTCCTGCTTGGTCTAGGGTTCGTTGAGAAAGGCATCCCGCCTTCCAACTTCCCTTTATTCGATGTAGATACTGAAGCCATATATGACCAAGCAGTAAATCAATACGCCGCCTTCCCGCATCCGGTGGTGGAGAAGGTAAACGAAGTTGCTGCTGCTGATGATGGGCTAGCTATCCTCAAAGCTTTCCTTGAACTGCCACGCTTTACTGATGGGGCTGGTCCAAGTGGAAGTGGCCCTGAAGCCTGATCCTGAAGATCCCTTCCCGCTGCTAGGATAGATTTAGCTTGTATAGATTTATTTTCTTGTAGGCGGGTAGTTACCCGGCCACTCTTGTAATCAACCATTGTGAAATATAAATCTTTTTGCGGGTAAGACCGCTACTTTCGTTGGGTTCCTTGCTTTGTAAACGTTGTATGACTTGCATACTTTAGTTTAAATTAGCAATTTTCCAAGTGTTTTAGAATAAGTTAACCTTTGAACGTGGTAGATAGGTGTGAAGTTTTGCTTCCTCTTCCGTGATTGTGCGGGTAGGACCGTCACTTGCACGTAGTAGGATGGCTAAACTTTACCATCTGACCTGCGTGTAGGTTTTCCTCATCTTTTGAGGATAAGTTAACCTTTGAACGTGGTAGATAGGTGTGAAGTTTTGCTTCCTCTTCCGTGATTGTGCGGGTAGGACCGTCACTTGCACGTAGTAGGATGGCTAAACTTTACCATCTGACCTGCGTATAGGTTTTCCTTATCTTTTGAGGATAAGTTAACCTTTGAACGTGGTAGATAGGTGTGAAGTTTTGCTTCCTCTTCCGTGATTGTGCGGGTAGGACCGTCACTTGCACGTAGTAGGATGGCTAAACTTTACCATCTGACCTGCGTGTAGGTTTTCCTCATCCTTTTATTAGAAATTCTGTTTTGAATCGTTCGACGCGCGGTTGTCAATAGGTTAGTGTTCAGTTCCATTTTTCATGATTCATGCGGATAGACCGGCACTTTCATTTAATGGGACTGAACTTTTCCCCTTCAACTGACCTGCGTGAAGGTTTGTCGTTTTTTGTGTTTATGCGGGTTTTGCCGCCTTCCCCATGTAACGACTTTCCACGTATTTATGCGGTGAAAACCGGCATATCCGTGTTGAATAAATTAACCGTTCGACGCGCGGTTGTCAATAGGTTAGTGTTCAGTTCCCTTTTTCATGATTCATGCGGATAGACCGGCACTTTCATTAAATGGGACTGAACTTTTCCCCTTCAACTGACCTGCGTGAAGGTTTGTCGTTTTTTGGGTTTATGCGGGTTTTGCCGCCTTCCCCACGCAACGACTCACACTTATGTATGCGGTGAAAACCGGCATTAGTGTTGATAGTTCATAAAAATGTAAAATCATTAGCGTCAATGTTTTAAGGAGAATCGTTTCCATTAGAAGTGGCTCTTGGCCTTTTCTTTACAAATTTGGAATTGATTTACATGCAAACTGTGTAAATGAGCTCCCTTCCATGTTGTTGGGATGGGAGTGCCATCGAGCCGATACGCACCTGGTTTGGGATCTCGTTCTTTACGCAGCATGTAGTCTCCACATTGAAGCTGGATTTTTATTCGTGTTTTCCCCAGCTGGGGTTCTACACGCATCAGCCTGCTCAGCGTTCATTGCGCCACGAGGTGCGCGAGCGTCCCATCTCTGACGAATGCTTCGACCATGTCCTTCACGTCTATGCATTCTTCGGTGTTGTGGCCTTTTGTCCTGTGAAAGTCACAGTACTTGCTCCGATCAGCATTGTAGCGATGTCGGATTATTTGAGGCTTTGGCCATGGGAGCTCCTCGGTGGCGAATATCTCGGTGACGCTTTTGGTGAGCGGCGTCCATCTGGAGTTCTTGTTGGACTGTACGTTATCCCTTCCGCCTAACCGATGCTGCAAGCCGGATGAGGTGTCAAAGTTTACCCTTGACTGCCAAATGCCTAGCTTCCGCTTTTTGTTTAATCGGGCGGTAAGGAAGTTCTCTTCCCTTGTTTTCTGGGTGTAGAGGTTTGTGCTCTGTGGGAGATCTCTACCCAGTTGCTTCTCCGTTTCCGCAAAGCGTTTAGCTGCTGTCATGATGGCATCCCATGTGGATGGCATGCCATCTTTACCCGTTAAGGTGCGGATGAGCTCTGGGTCGTTCGCGCCCTGGATAAAGGCAGCGCGAACAAGATCTTCGCTGATATTACCCAGACTTAGCTTCTTCGAGTTGAAGCGAGTGATGAAGTCCAGCAAAGATTCATCTTTCTCTCGAATGCATTTGAGGATCGTCCATTGCTCCTCGGTATACTTTCTTTGCTGGCTAAAGTGTTGGCTAAACTTCTGTTGGAAGTCTGCCCAGTCGTAGATGTGGTTGACCGGTAGACGATCGAACCACGCTCTAGCAGCCCCCACAAGTGTCATTTGGAACATGTAACACCACGTAGGTTTCGTCCAACTACTAACGGTTGCCCCCGCTATGAACCTGTTCAAATGATCGTCTGGATCAGATATACCATCATATGTGCCTATGCTGGACATTTGTTTGGCACTTTTTGGGGCAATTGCTTCCGCAATGTCCCTTGCAAATTTGGACGTTCCCGCATTTGCAACGTTCGGTCTGAATGTCTTGGAGAAGTCTCGTGGACTTCCACCTGTGCTTTTTGGTTTGAAGGCTTGTCCAAAATGCCTTCTCGGTTGGGAGTCCGTTTCCTTACGCTTCCCTTTTGCCCTATGGCGAGGGTTCGCGTCGGAGTCGGACTCCTCCGAGTCATCGTCCCAATATCCTTCGAATTCGTCAGCCTGTTGGACGGAACGCAAGCGTTCGTCCAACTCAGCTTGGAATTCCTTTTGACGTGCCTCCGCCCATGCCTTAACCTCATCGAGTGTTTGGCGGGGGAGTCTTGTTCGTTTCTCTAACCGGGTATCGGTGAATCCCAGTGAGCGATTATTTACTGCACTTGCCCCAGCTTGAGTAACTGGGGTAGTGTTCGTAAAATTTACTTCACTTGCCCCGGCTTGGGTAGCCGGGGTAGTGTTTGTAAAAACTATGTTGCCGGTATTCCCCCCAGTAGCTGGGGTTGTGGTTACCGGAGTTTCTTTAACCATCTTGGAAGTTTGAAAAAACTGGAGAAAAATGTTCTAGCTTTATGCACGGATGGCGCCAATGAAGAAACACTAACCGGACCCCGGGCAGATTACTGATAACCTGGGGGTTAGATAGATGTTTCCCACGAGGGGTGAGACCCTGAGAAGATGATTCTTCTGATAACCTGCAAAACAGACACCGTGAGCTTGTCACTGAGAAGGGGGGGGGGGGTTCCTCCTTGTGACCACCCTCCGACGTGAGAATCAGACTAGATTGCTCTTTAAATATAAGTGTATATTAAGAGATTGCTAGAGCAGATATCAGGTATGATATGATGATATGAGATAAGATGAGATGGTCATACCATTTGTGGTATTTATAGCCGAAGGTAGGTTTCCAAGGAGGTGTGGCCGGCTGCAACAGTATTCCTGTTCCACCAATAGTGGCCTACGCACGTGCCCTGCTGGTAGTTGGTGGGTAGGCAGCGGCTGATAGTGACCAGGCCTGCTGTGTACTATTCCTTTTCCACCAACTGCCGGCTACGCACGTGGTATGGCAGTAGTTGGTGAGAAGGCAGCGGCTAATAGTGACACAGTACAGGAGCATGCTGCTCGCCATACTGTGTCAGTAAGCTGTCGTATCTTTAGTCAGATCTTTTTCCCATACCTCGTCAGGTACAGTACAGAAGATCTTCCCGTATCGTACGGACTGGCTTATTTGGGCGGGAGTATTCCCCCTCCCGCCCTTGTGCGGGATTGCTCCCGGCTTTGCTCATTCCCTCAGGTGACACTGAGTGATTGAGAGCTAAGTGCCTTGTGCGTGTAGCCTTGCTGCGCGGGTGGCCTTCCCTGATGGCTTGTATCCGAAGCTGCGGGAACAGGCGGAGTCCTTCACCATCGGGAGGCATTTCCTGCGGGACCAGCTTGCGTACTGCGCGTAAGGACGTCACGTCTCTGAGCATGGTTGGTCCTGCGGATCCCATTGGTTTCTGCGCAGACGTTCCTCTTCAAGGTGAGTCTTGCGGGTCCAACTGGGCTCTGCTGGGACCTACCTCTTCACATTTGAAACACAAGTACCAGATTAAAATATTTCAAGTAGAATTGCCAAATAAATTGAATTCAAAGGAATAAAAACAAAGAAATCAACTCCTGAATTTAATCACAAGCATACAAATACCCTGTTACATATTGAACCTAAGAATCACTCAAATCACAGTTAAGTGTTTGTTTAAGATCATGTATTATGCACAAGTTTCAGCTTACATTGGGAGTTTAATCATTTACGCTCAAATCAAACACTTTCAACCGAAACATGTGTTTTCAGCTGATTTTAGTAGATGTTTAGCTTGACTTCAAGAAAGTTCAGTATTTTTAGCTAAAACATGTTAAGATCACTTTGATTTCAATTTCAGCTGACCTTTAGAGACAATTTAAGCTCTTAGTCAAATTTTCAGTTGAACCCAAGATTTTCAGCTGAATCTTATAAGTGTTTTCCTAATAAATAGCGTTGATTTATTGGGTAAAAGGTAGTCCTAGTCTTAAACCAAAGATGATTAATGGAGTCGTTGAATATTTTGTAGTTGTCTAAAAGTTAATCTTCTATATAGAGGATCAATACGAGGATGACTAAGGGGTCACATACAAATATTGATCCATCTGAGGTTAAGACTACACACAAGATATGAATGGCAGGTTTTATGTCACACCCCCATCTTAGGCCTAGGAGTGCGACTAACAGTTGATACTACATTTGTAAATAAATCAGAGTTACGAGTTATTAGCGGAAGTCTTATAAAACATGTGGATTTAAGTTGTAAATATTTACATTACAAAAGATGAGACAAAAGTCTCATTTAAGTTTACTTGTTTATAAGTTTACAAAACCACCATTAGTTATAATTAAGTTTAACAAAATATCTGAGCCATCGGAATCATGTGCACTTTGTTCTTCAAGCCCTATTCTTAATTACCTGCAAAATTTTAAGAAAATACGTCAGCAACGAATGCTGATGAATATGCTGACGCTAAAATATTTTCTTTTACTTAATCACCCCTCGAGACCACGTAAGTCTCAGCCCATCTTGGCTTAGGAATAATTAAGTTGAAACAACATCATTATAAACTTGAGTCTCTACACTAGGTCACCCCAGCAAAACACCGCAGCTTTTCGACATACTTAGGTACCATAAATATACACATGGTCAGTCTCACTCGAACGTACTTAGGTCCGGCCCATCGTGGCTGGAGGTCGTGACCAAGCGTGGTGCGATGTGCCCACCACATTTTACCACATATGTAAGGATCCAGACAAACGTATACTACAGCCTGAGGGCTAGGCTTTTACTCTTATTCGTAATGTTTTTAGAGACACTTAGTCTCATGTAAAGTTTTTCATATAACAAGTTGACTCGTTTGAAAACAAGTTTGTAAAAGTTGGGGCGTATTCACCTTTTGATTGGGATCGGCTTCCAACACCGTCTGTGGGTCTTTCCCTTGTTATCTCGCACCTATAGTACGAGTATAACCTTTTGTTAGTCGGATATACAATCCGACTTAAGACCTTTAGTCTTAGTTTTATAATCGTCACCTCGATTTACTTTAAAACCTTTAGTTTATAAAGTAATCTCTTTTCTTTTCTTTTTAAACCTTTAGTTTAAATATCTTTCTTTATAAGATAACCTATAGATATCTTATCCATAAAACCCTACGTTTCTTCTTCTTTAAGAAACGTATATCTTTCTTCTTTATTATTTAAGAATACTCATTATACTTAAATAATATTTATAACAATAATTTATTTATATTTCCACACATGTAATTGAATATACATTTATATTTCTTTCTTTTCTTTTCTTTGTTTATTTATTCTTTTATCTATCGAGGTATCGAGTATTTACTCGACCTTAGGTTTTAAGCCTTTTTAATATTTTATTATTATTTTATTCGGGCATTATGCCTACCTTTTCTTGGCTTATCAAACCCTACACAATTGAGCAGCACTTCGACGCCGCTTCAAGTTCCTTATCACCTTGTTCAACTCCTATACCATTTTCTTTGCACGCAACTCGAGACAACAATACTTCACGTCACACACTTTGAGTTTATCGTCGGGACGTCGGGATTATAACACCTTCTTCTTTTAAACGCCGTCGGGTGGTGGCACGAATATCGAGGTAATAGGCACGGAATATGGGGAATCGGGGCACGGATTTCAAGGTAATCGATAATATGGTTTCTTGGGTGTAGAGAGATGTTAGAGAGAGAGAGTTAAATGTTTGAAGTTTGGTGTGAAGGTGAGAGAACCCGTGCCTTCTATTTATAGGCAAAAATTGGGGCCCATCGCGGTACGCGACGGCCTCCTTGGCAAGCCCGTCGCGGATCGCGACGTAGGCTGCCTGAGTCACCACGTAGACCTGCCACTTGCCGATACGTGGCGGACATTGTGCCGCGTGATGACACGTGGCAGACGCGTTGCACGTGGTGACACGTGGCGACACATTGTGCCACCGTCTGCCACGTGGCACACGTGTCACGATGTGTCAGACCACGTCATCGCGATACGCGATGACGTTGGTTCAACTGCGATCGCGTATCGCTGTTGACTTCTTCTAGAATCTTTTGACCAAGCCCGTCGCGGTACGCGATGGGTTTGTCCTTTGACCCGTCGTGTATCGCGATAGGACAAGAAAACAGAATTTTTCTTTTAAACCCTTAAGTTTGGATATTGGCATATTTAGTCCCTTGACTTTGGAAACTTGACATTTTTAACTCGAAATTTACGTGATGTTACATTTTAACAAGTCGAGCGGTATTAACTTGTCGACTTTAAGATTTTGTATTCCTACCCAAATTTAGAACCATACTATATAAAGGTATAATGTAAGGCTTAAGCATTACTTTTTTATGAAAATATTTCAATTATTGTGTTTGTGATTTTGTAGTGCACTTTTTGTAATTCGAGCTTGTTAGTATATTGAGAACGGTGAAGTTGTTTCACCTCATCACCCAAATAACAAAGTTCATTGGTTGAAGAACTATGGGCGTAATGTATGGCATCAACTTTATGTTTAATAAGTCATCTCAACGCTTGAAGAAAGTTGTGACATTATCATAGATGTCAAAAATGTCCACAAAATCATGAAGTTGGACACCACAATGTAATTCATCATCATCCAAACAATAACAACATTGATGGTAGTAGGACTAGGAACTACCTACCCCTTGTCAACCAACGAGAAACATCAAAGTCCAAAGGCATGCCTAGCTCCATGTTCTTTTGTTTCCACAATGCAAGCAAATAAACACAACTACATGATGTCATACCTTGTGTGTAACTAAAAAGGATGGGCAAGAAGAGGAAGATAAAATAGGGGGCTCCCTTTTTTCTTGAACGTGAATAGCCTTGATCTAGTGTGGTCTATTCTAAGTCTAAATCTTGACCCAAGTATGGTCTATTCTAAGTCTAAACTTAAGTGGTTCTATTATATGCATGTTAAAAGGAACTATTCTAACTAAATGCTAACATGTGACTATGTGAAATGAAAGAGGTATTCTATTCATTGGGGTAATATTCAATTAATGTTGAAGTATATGCTTTGTCGTGGCGGTGGGTCTCCTAAAGGGTATCATATCGCGACTTGAAAATTATGGATTAAATCTCGTTTGAAATCTCTCAATAATTGGGAATTGATCAATCATGTGAGCAAATCTTAGGTCTAAAAGTTGGTGTTGGAATGTGGAAACCGGTAGCTAGTTTTTTGAGCACTAGTTTAGATGCTCTCAAGTCAATATTACGTAGATCTGTCCATATTGGTGTCCACAATATGTATATATTAGAATGTATTATTGTATAAGTATTTAGTATATCTTTATATTTGTAAAGGGGATATATGTTTCCTTGTATAGTGGCTAGGTTGTTTTGGTTATTCCATATATTATGGTATTATATGTAATTGAGACAAGACAAGGAAAATATCATAGAATGATGATCTTTTTCATGGTATCAGAGCTCCCATGTAGCCTGACCTTGGTTGACAATGGCTGCGGCGACGTTATATTCGTGGAACACTAAACTACGGGTTACAACTTACGCCTTCTGCCCCTTCATCCGTGACCGCGTATTCGGATGCGGATTGGGGAGGGTGCCCCGATTCGCAACGTTCAACATCAGGGTATTGTGTGTATTTGGGGAACAACCTTGTTTCGTGGTTGTCCAAACAACAACCCACGATATCTCGTTCAAGTGCCGAGGCAGAATACCGAGGCGTAGCTAATGCGGTTGCCGAAACCACCTGGATTCGGAATTTATTATTGGAGCTTCATGTTCTAATGACCCGGGCGACGATAGTCTATTGTGATAACATATCTGCGATGTACTTATCTGGTAACCCGATACAACATCAACGCACGAAACACATCGAAATCGACATCCACTTTGTCCGAGAAAAAAGTTCGTCTTGGCCATGTTCGAGTCCTTCATATTCCGGCTCCATATCAGTACGCCGACATATTCACCAAAGGATTACCGCGTGACCTGTTTCAATCTTTTCGGACCAGTTTGAGCGTCGGACAAGATCCCGCTCGAACTACGGGGCGTATTAGAATGTATTATTGTATAAGTATTTGGTATATCTTTATATTTGTAAAGGTGATATATGTTTCCTCGTATAGTGGCTAGGTTGTTTTGGTTATTCCATATATTATAGTATTATATGTAATTGAGACAAGACAAGGAAAATATCATAGAATGATGATCTCTTTCGGTATAAACATCGCCCTACTATTATTTCGTTCTTGGTGCGTTGGGGTAAATGAATACAAAGAACTTTTCTTACAAAAAAATGGTTTTATACTTTTATTGTACCAAAGTTGATCCCATTTGATCAATAGTTCTAGTGAGTCAACCTTGTTGACCTCATTTAAGTCTAAGTATAGTTACATGCTCATGGGAGGTCATTCATATCACATAGTTGTGACCTTCAAATTTATAAAAAGAGAAATATTTGACGTCGAATGGGCATCATTTTTTTGCTCGTTTTATATTGTTATGTCATTTTGAAGATTACACAACAATTTGAAACTGCTTTATGTAGTAGTGTTTTTTCAAAAAAGTATTTTGGATTATTGTAAAAAAATTGTTTACGATTAAGCTAATGTTGAAATAAAATTTAAAAAAAAATCCAAAAATAAATAGTTCACTTGCTCCAAAAACCAAATTTAAATCTAACACAAAATACTTTAATCTTTGATTTGTTGTTAAACACCTTTATCTAAAGTGATTATGTTTCAATCAATCAAGAAAAGAGTATATGAATGTGAGAGCTTTGAAATTTAATAACAAGATACATAAGATTTGATTCAAGTCCTAAAGACTAAAGAGAACACAATTTATTACATGCACAAAATATGTATGTTTATACCGAAGAAACATATAGTTTTATGTGTTGGTTTGTAATAGAAAATATTAAATAAAAGATGTTAATAATAATAAAACACATATCTAAATTTTAATACTAACATATAACTCAGTAAGGAGTTCTCATAATAAAAATAACTGGTTGATAAAATCCATGCATCGCAGCAGTGATGCGATGGGAATTTGATCAATATCGTTCAATTTGTTACGGTGCCGACCTCGCTGTAGCAAATAAAAAAATAGAAAACCCAAAATAATAATTTGATATGACTAGAACCTAAAATATATATATATATATATATATATATATATAGGGGAGGGTTATTTTGAGAACCATGGTGAGTTTTAAGAACTTTAAAAACTTAATTTTGAACCACACATTTAATTAAATGATATGAAATATGTGGCTGAGATTAAATTTAATTAAAAAATGAAGCAAGAGAGAAAATAAGTATTTGTGATAATTACACAAGTTTAAACGTTAGTTACACATGTGTAAAAAGTCGATTCGGTGTGTAAAAAATACCGTAATTTTTTGTACATCACTTACACTTACGTATTACACATGTGTAAAAAAATTTCGAGAAAAAAAAATTGTTATGTTGAGTTCTTTCGAGTTCTTAGAACTCAAAGTGGTTCTCAAATGAAATCAATCTTTATATATAGGATCATGATCATGAAAGAACTTTTTTGAAATTGAGAACTATGAGAACCATTTTGAACCACAAAAAACCCAAAAATAAAAAAAATCATAAAATAAAAAAAACACAATAATGAAAAAAAGTAAAAAAACCGAAATTCTTATTTTAACATCCCGGCTTCATAAAAAAAACTCGGTTTAGCAAATTATATACACATATGTATAATATATACATATATGTACATTTACATGATTTTTTTATATACATGTATCATTTAAGATAAATGATGCTGTACATATGTGTATATTACGTAACTAAAGATTAAATAAAATTATACATATGTGTATAATACAACGTTTTTTTTATTTATTTTATTTTTTTAATGAAACCAGACAGAAATATAAGAATTTTGGTTTTTTTACTTTTTTAAAATTTTTGTTTTATGATTTTTTTAAATATTTTTATAAAGGTGTTTTTAGTGGTACAAAATGATTATCAAAGTTCTCAATTTGCAAATGGTATATATTATATATATATATATATATATATATATATATATATATATATATATATATATATAAAACCCCACTAATTATTAATATGTTATATTCTCATATTGAAAAGTAGTAGATTTGAAGCGAAAGAAGGTGAAATCATATCTTTCCATATTCATATTCATATTCATATAATCATGTTGACACATGCCAAACAGATTAGCGTATATCTTTCCATTTCTTTACAACTAAAGTCTTTTCTTTGACTTTATTCAACAAAGTAGTTTTATTAAAGTAAAAAAACATAACCTAATTTTAGATTGAACCAGAAATCTATATTTTTACTATAATTTTTTTACTGCACGGTTCTGACAATGTGAAGTTCCTATATTAGAGTTGAGTTATTATACAAGACAACAAAAATAAGAACTGTGAGAAATCATAAGAAATTGACATGTATCAAGTAGAGAACAAAAGAAAAAAGGTATAAAAGTAATATTACATATTTTTCTCTTTACATGCAAGTCATATGTTAATTTCCCAATCATTTTTAAACGTGTATAACTTTTTCATATGATATTTTTTTTAAAAAAAGTTCACCATAATAACAAACGTTTTTTTCTTTAATATGGGTATGATTTTGTTATATAAAAATAAAAAAAATTACGTCATTGTGTCTTTTTACTTACCATTGTGTCTTTTTTCGTCATTGTGTCTTTCTGTTTATTATTGTGTTTTTTTACCATTGTGTTTTTTTTACATACCAATAACACCGTTATGGAATACTAATATGTAAATGTAATGAAAAATATCAACAAATTATCTAACACTAAACACAATGATGAATAAATATTACACGTTAACCTGAAATGTAAAACACAATAATGGATACATATAACACAATGACCTAAAAATAACACAATGACCTAAAACATAAGAAACAATGGTAAAATACGTATAACACAATGACCTTACACATATAACACAATGGAAACTACATATTACACAATGACTTGAACGTAATACACATTGAACATAATACTATTTTTCTCAAATAAGTGAATGTTGAAGATAATGACTAAAACACAATGATAAGTAAAAAGATAAATGTTGGGCACAAAGACACAATGACGTAATTGTTGTTTTAATTTTTATCTTTAATATGAGTAACAATTGAAAAACACAATGACCAAAATCTATAACACAATGCATATAAACTAAATTAAAAACACAATGGACAACCAAATAACACAATATAACAAAAACTCATCAAATTTTTTTATATAACAATATGATATTAATATTAAAGATAAAAAACGCTTGTTATTAAGGTAAAAAAAATTTCTAAAAAAATGACGTATGAAAAAGCTATAGACGTTTTAAAATTATGGAGGAATTGATATGTGCCTTGCATGTGGAGAGTGAAAGTAATCATAAGTGGGTTATTACCTTAATGCTCTTTTCATCAATTTTTATTCTTAAATTAATCTCCACCATCCAAATTTAATATCAATGGATTAAAATCCTTTTCACACTTCTCATTTTTGTTGTAATTTGTATTTTAACTTTACCCTTTTAAGATATATATTTTAGTAGAAGTAGAAAAGATTAGATGATGAGTAAAAGTAAATATTTTTAGAGATTATGTGTCAATGTATCATGGTCTCGTGGAGTCGTGGACATGGGTAAAATAGTATTGGATAAATAATCAGTGAATCAAATTGGTAAGGATGTTATTAAATTCTAATCCTAGTTTTCTCTTAACAGAATAATAAATATGAGATGTATTATTTGATTATAAACATCTGTTTCAATTTAGCTGATATGTATGATGTCTTCTGGTTCGATTTCATAATTCATAGTACATAATGGACGTGGGCCTATATTTATTGGGTCCAATAGAAGTCCAATATCAAAACTAGTATAGTAATAGTAATATACTGTTTACTAATAATATGGACATATGGGTCCAGAGACATACCCCATGTCAATATGAACCTTAGAGTCTCGATTAGAATTTTAGGTAAACCAGGAATTTCATTTGAAGAAACACTAATCAACCTCGGGCAGATTACGGATAATCTGGGGGTTAAGTAGATGTTTCCCACGAGGGTTATGTCCGGCAAGATGGTTATTCTTCTGATGACCTGCAAAACAGACACCGTGAGCTCATCACTGAGAAGGGGGGGGGTACCTCCTTGTGACCACCCTCCGGCATGAGAATCAGACTAGATTGCTCTTGAATATAAGTGTATATTAAGAGATTGCTAGAGAAGATAAGATAATGAGATGATAATACCATTCCAAGGTGTTGGAGTATTTATAGCCGAAGGTAGGTTTCCAAAAAGGTACAGCCGGCTGAATAGTATTCCTGTTCTGCCAACTGTGGGCTACGCACATGCCATGCTGGTGGTTGGTGGGTAGGCAGCGGCTGATAGTGACCAGGCCGGCTGTGTACTATTCCTTTTCCACCAACTGCAGGCTATGCACGTGCTACGACAGGTTGGTGAGTAGGCAGCGGCTGATAGTGACATTAAGTAATAGAGCATGCTGCTCGTTGTACTGTTGTCAGTGAGCTGTCGCAGCTTTGGTCAGATCTTTTGTCCATACCTCGTCAGGTACAGTACAAAAGATCCTCCAGTAGCGTACGGACTGGCTCATTTGGGCGGGAGTTTTCCCGGCTTTGGGCGGGAATATTCCCGGCTTGCTCACTCCTTCTTCAGGTGACATTACTGAATTATTTAAGAGTTAAGTGCCTTGTGCGTGTAGCCTTGCTGCGCGGGTAGCCTTCCCTGATGGCTAGTATCCGTTGCTGCGGGAACAGGCGGAGTATGTCGACCATTGGGAGGCTTTTCCTGCGGGAACAGCTTGCGTACTGCGCGTAAGGACGTCACGTCTCTGAGCATGGTGGGTCATGCGGATCCAGTTGGTTTCTGCGCAGACGTCTCTCTTCAAGGTGAGTCTTGCGAGTTTAGCCTTTGCGCAGACGTCCCTGTTGAATGTGAGTCTTGCGGGTTCAACTGCGCAGACGTCCCTCTTTGAGGTGAGTCTTGCGGGTCCAACTGGGCTCTGCTGGGACCTACCTCTTCATCATTATATCAAATTATTTAATCTATGAATTATAATGCAACAAATAATCAGTCTCCATATACACTTAAAAGTTCTCCATGTACAGTTAGCAACAGTGTATAACATGATGATAGTTGTGGACTTGTGGAGATCTCTATGAATAACCCCAAGAGAATGACAAGCTTCACCAACAGAGCAACGCATGATTTGAACCTCTCTCCATACATCATCATAATCATCAAGGTCGGTCCGTAAAGTTTGGTGACACTTGCGACTAGTAAAAATGGGTCCTTCAAATAGAAAGTTATCTTTATAAACTATTAAAGCAATACAATTTGTACACATGTCATTCAATCTCTCCACATCAATTGTCCATATGTCATTTAACTAGCATATCCACATCATTGCCAAGTCATCTATTTCCTTTACTATCTTGTATATTATTAAATCAAAAATGATGTTAATGATGGGAATCGAAACCTGGCACAATACCGAGATGAAAACTTAACAAATGCAACAATGGCCAACCAACCAAGGACTACTAATGTTCAATTAGTTGAAATACAAATCCTATATATTGAAAGAACCATTGTAAATGAAAGATTTTTGTAATTATGGCAATGATTGAATTTTTTAACTATGATATTAGTAAATTGCCATAAAAGACTCATTGGCTAATATAGAATATAACAATCAATACATGATCAATAATCATTTGAAATTTGAACTGTTAACCGACATTAGTTTATATATATATATATATATATATATATATATATATATATATATATATATATATATATATATTATGACGTCATCCGGGTTAATGTCCGGTCCAACCTCTCGGGTCGGTCCGACCTGTGACCCGGTAAGGCGTCCGGGTCGATGTCCGGTTCGGGTCTGAAAACATTGATTTAAGCCTTAAAACATGGGATAATTAGGTAATTATTGTGGTAGAACCTAATTCAAGCACACGTTTATATTTTTTGTAATAATACTTATTTTGTCAAATTATTGTGGTATAACCGAAATACTTATTTTTATGCGGGTTTTCCATTGGAGAATATTAAAAATATTTTATAATTTATTTTTTATATGTTTATATTTTGTTTTCATTGATTTTGTATCATATTTTTTCAGCTTTAATTATTTTCAAAGTCAACATAAAATTTTTTAATCTTTCCAAAGTTATTTGAGAATTCATTTATTGTAAAACGTTTTTTAAGTTTTGCAAATCTAACAAAATATTAATATCAGTGATTTAAAAGTTTGTTGCAAAATTGGTCAAAAAAAAAAAAAAAACTTCATAATTTTTTGAAGTTGACTAATTCCAATTTTTTTATATTTTGTAACTATTTTGAAAATATTTCAAAACAGGTTGTTTTGAAATAGTATCAAATTTGTTAGTTATAAAATGACTGTCAAAAACAGTTTTTTTTATATATCTTTTTGATTTAATGGTTTAAGTTAGAAAGATGTTTTATGTTGTTATTTTACTTTGTTTGTTGTTATATGTTATTTTGTTTTAATAAAAACAACAATTTAATAAAAACAACTTTATTAATGTTCAAATGTTACACATTATTAAATATGTTATTATGGTACATTTAATTTGGATGCTATTGTTTTATTATATTTTCAAGTGGTGAAAGAAAATGAGTTTCTTTTGATAGAATGTTTGAAGAAGTTGATGGTGGTTTAGTATGAAAGAACATGTTTATGTCTTTTGTTGATGTTTTTTGGTTGTTCGATGTACATTAACTTATTTAACTTTTAACTTTTAATATCTAGGCAATGTAAATGGCTAACGTTTTGGTCCGAAAGTTTGAAGAAGCTTTCTGTTGCTTGAATTTGTTGTTTAAATTTATTATGTTTGTTGACATGTTTTTTCATCAGTGTGTAACACGGGCTATACCCTAGTCCATAAATATATACAAAAATCATTAGTAAGAAATAGGTGATTGAAATTTTGAGCCCGGGTTCGGCTCATTTATAAACCGAGTCGGCTCGGCTCGCTGTGTCCAAGGTTAAAGTACCAGTTAAACTTGTTTACAATTTTTAGTTTGGGTTCAAGTTGTATTTTAGTGAAATGTCCAAGTTCTCAATTTATAGAGGAGAAATCTGCAATTTGCCTCCCTGGTTTATATCGTCGCTGGATGGAATAGCCACTGAAAAAGAATTTGCGCATAATGGACCACTGGATTTCTCGGGCGGGTTTTTTTGACTCCCACCGTTAGTTGACCTTCCTTTGACCTGTTAAAAATTGTGAAATGACCCATTTACCCTTATATCTTCATCTTCATCATCTAACCCAGTATGTGTTCTTGGTGTTCTTGGTGTAGACGACCGACCAAATCCTTCACCATTCATGATCCATCAAATTAATCCCACCAATCTTCAATTCAATCCTCACCATGACAAAACCCCAAAAACCAAAAAAAAAAACCGAAAGACATGGTTTTCTCTCCGGCGACTCGCCGGCCGGCCAAAAACCCAACAAAACCCGACATATATCAAAAAACCATAACAATAACAATAACCCACCACAAACAAACCATAAAGACTCCACAATGTTATGTAAAGACGATGACGAAGACAAAGATCCAAAGGATTTCGGCGCCGCGGTGGCCGGAAAAACGAGATGGCCGGAATCCATGGCGACGGTGGCGTGGTGCCGGAGGTTAGGGGTTTTGATCGGAATGATTTATGGGTGCGGTGGTTGAATTATTGAAACGATTGGTGATGGGATTTGAGAGATTTGAGGGTTTGAGTGATGAAATCTAGGGTTTGAGGATCAAGTATGTTTAAGGTTGATGGTGATGACGATGAGTTGATGATGATGATGATGATCTGCTGTGATGAGCTGCTTCTTTTTATCAGTGTTAATATAATAATAGTAATAATATAATAATAATATTACGGGTGAATAGCATTAAGTAAAGATATAATTGGTGATAATGATCTGCTGTGATGATGATCTGATGCTTCTCTTATTATTATTATTATATTATTATTATTACTATTATTATTATATTTATTATTTATTAGAAGAAGATTACTAAAATACCCTTAATATGTTGGTATTATTATTATAATACCAACAGTCAACTGACGGTGGGAGTCAAAAAAACCCACCCGAGAAATCCAGTGGTCCATTATGCGCAAATTCTTTTCCAGTGGCTATTCCATCCAGCGACGATATAAACCAGGGAGGCAAATTACAGATTTCTCTTTATAGAGAGAAGCATGTTTGATTAATGTTGGACACATGCTTATATGTGAGAGAAAAAGAATGGGAAACTTGGGCAATGTTGAGGTAAAATCACAAAGGGAAAAAGGGAATAAGAACTGAGAAATAAAGAAAGGGGCGAAAGCCAAGCTGTTGGTTCTCAAATTCGTGACCAAATTTATATTGTTCAGGCTAAACGTATCCCCCTCCCTTGCTAACCATACACTCCTCCTGAACTTTTATTTCCCTTAACATTTGAGAAAATAGCCAAATTTGTTTAGGGATGTGATCCTCATACACCCCCCCCCCCCCCCACATGCCTATACGGCCGTATAGGGTACGCATGCCTGACAAGGGGACAAAAAAACAGCTTTTGCAGCATATACGACCGTATAGGCCTATACGAGCCGTATAGGCATTAAATGGCTCGTATTGCCCTATAACAAAACCATAAAAGCTATACGGTCGTATAGGGCTATACGACCGTATAGAAAACATTTGCAGAAACATTCAAACTGCCTTAATCGCTGCCGGAAAACGACTATACGGGCTTATACGAGTCGTATAGTGCTATACGACCTGTATTGACAGATTTTCAGTTTTCTAAGCTTAAAACATGAAAGATTTTTATGATGGTTGATGAGATTAGGGTGAACGTAATTTGGAACATTATGTATTTTGGGGTGCACTTTTATTTAATGTATGTGAACTAGATGTTAAAAAAACCTCAAATTTTTATTATATGTAAGCAACAAGTATGCCTAAAATATTAAAAAACCTCAATTTTTTTTAGAAAATTTAATAATAAACAAGCTGGGTCAACCAGCCCCAAACAGTTTTGAGCTTTTGACGAGCTAAGCTTGAGCTCAACATTTAAGCCCGTTAAGATAAACGAGCCAATTACGACCCGTATAAATCACATATATTGTATATATGGTCATCATTTTTTTAAAAAAAAAGTGTCTATACGGTCGTATATGGTTATCATTTTTTAAAAGTGTCTATATGGTCGTATAGGCCTATACGACCCGTATAGGCCTATACGAGGCACTATAAACGATGGCCGACTCAAACTGACACGATTCAGGTCCTATACAACCGTATAGCCCTATACGAGCCGTATAGGACAAAAAATGGTGTATGTAGATCCAGGGTGGTGTGGGAGGATCCATTGCCTTTATTTATCAAGCTGTATGTTATTTAACCTTTTTATTTATATATAATTTTTTATAAAAAAATGTAAACTCTCTTAATTTAAAAAGAACGCTCTTCAAAAGATTTAAACAAGTATAGGAAAAAAACATTTTTTTTAAAACAAGAAAAACAATGTTTATTAGATAAGAAAAAAAAACGTTTTTCTAGGTAAGAAAAAATCTATTTTTATTAAAGACTTTTAAATATACATAAAAAGATAAATAGAAAAACAAAGTTGTTAAATAAAAATAAAAATGCTTTTATAAAAATAATAATGATAATGAAAGATAACAAAATGACAAAAAAACAACAAAAAGGTTTAAATCGTATTAATGTAAAACCTAAGGGATGAAGTATGTTTAGTAAAAATGGGTGCGGGTGGGGTACATTTAGCAACACACATTTATATATATTACAATAAGGAAATTAATTGTTAGACTCTATGCGGTCGTCCACCCGACACACCCTCATAGTTGGTGCTGAATGCTGATGATCATCTTTGCATGATAGTTTTCTTTTAGGTATGGATTTGTAAGTGTGATCAACACCTCTTAGATTTATCTCCGCAAATTTAGGTCGTACCAAATTGACCTTGCCGTTACTTATTTCCAAGCCTGGCTGAGGGACGAGTATACCTGAAACCCGAAATATTTGATGCGTGTATACCCGAGATCCGACGGGTATGGGATCATGTATAAGATTAAGTTTAAAGAATTTTGCGGTTATGAGACGTGTATGAGATTAGGTGATAATCGACTAGATTACCTGAAAGCCACATACCCGCTTGCCCAAACCACATATAGTTGAATCATATATCTGAATATTTTTAATTTTATATTTCCTAACCCTTCTTTATTAATGCTTCATTTTAATAAGTTCATTATATTGTAATAGTTGATAATTGTTATATTAATCAAATTATACAATAATTATAATGGCAAAACAAGAAACGCACTAGAAATTCCAGTGGGCATTCTTCGACAGGCATACCCAATACCTGTGAACTGTGGGTATGCCTAACACATGATAATTATTTGGTCGGATATGAGACACACGACTGTACAACCAGATTGATACTGAGATCATCAATACATGATCCAGATATATGCATCGTGTTGCTTATATATATGACAGTGACAAACTAAGAGATTATACGAAGTTAAAAATAGTATTAATATATTTTATTTTAACTATTCATGTGTCCATTGAGCAATGTTATAATAAGAAGTAGATTTTTCCTAAGAAGTGTAGATAGTGTGTTATCACCATTAGATCTAATAAAAAACAACGCACAATAAACACACTGCAACTAAAATAAAAACACACCACCCAATAAACACACTTTCCATATTCACTATCAGATCAACATATCTAACGCACCAGATTACTTCTAACACTTCTTAGACAAACTCTACTTCTTATTTTAACCCCAACCCGTGTCTATATATATATATATATATATAGGATTAGGTTCATTTGAGAAGTGCGAGAAGTAATATCAACCAATCAAAAAATTTCTTTTTATTCTTTCTTTAAAATATATACAAGGGTATAGTAGTAACAGCTACAAATGTTTTATATGGTAACTATTAAATGTAGGAAGTTTCAAAACATCATATATTTTTATTTGTTTATAATTCATTTTAAAAAACTTTTACATTATTAAAAATGGTTAATTCAGTTTTAATTCAATTCATACCAAAATCCTCATTATTTGAATTTTATATTTTTCTTCCAGAGTCATTGTTCATATTGCACCTATATGATTTAAAAAAATGTACAACGATAAACACATACATAACATATATTTATAAAATGGGAAAAAGAATTATAAGTAATAATGATTAAACAATCGGTTAACAATCAACATCATACTTTATGGATATCAAACTAGCAAACTTGCTTCATTTAGTTCGGTTTGAACATTTTTTTAACATGTTACAAGTCATTTTTTTATTTTTTTTATTTGATCAACTTTATGTGTTGGCAATTACGAGTTATGTGTAAGTGAATATTACTTACGTGTAGGAGAAAAATCATATTATCTAATAGTACGTGTAGATTAATATGAGTTATGTGTAGGTAGATATTAGTTGTTTGTTGGTGAAAATAAAATGAACCAACACTCTGTGTAAGTAAAACTAAGCTATGTATTGGTGATCACGAGTTACGTGTAAATGAAAATAAAAATAACCAACAAGTTGTATAAGTTAATATGAGCTATGTGTAGATGAATATTACTTACCTGTATGAGAAAAACATATTATCTAACAATATGTGTAGGTTAATACGAGGTATGTGTAGGCAAATACGAGTTATGTGTAGGTGAATATTAGTTACGTGTATGAGAAAATCGTATTTTCTAACAATATGTGTAGGTTAATATGAGTTATGTGTATGTGGATATCAGCTACGTGTTGGTGAAAATAAAAGGACCCAAAAGTCTGTGTAGGTAAAAATAAGTTATGTATTGGTGATCACGAGTTACGTGTAAATGAAAATAAAATAACCAACAAGTTGTATAAGTTAATATGAGTTATGTGTAGATGACTGTGTTTCTTGTGTAGCTGAATTGATTATCATTCACCTACATATACATTTTTTCATATGTAGGTTAAAAATATTTCAAATGAATCTTTTGAAATCATCAACGTAAAATTTTTTATCATGAATA
The DNA here is from genome assembly GCF_021521415.1 of Bidens hawaiensis. Taxonomy (NCBI): domain Eukaryota; kingdom Viridiplantae; phylum Streptophyta; class Magnoliopsida; order Asterales; family Asteraceae; genus Bidens; species Bidens hawaiensis. Next base: position 14,225 of record NW_027497045.1, on the reverse strand, counting down.
TATTTTATTAAAATTATTCTTAGAATATGTTTGATGTAAAAGTCAATTTATTTTTTCTAGTAATTTGTAACTTTGTACCGGAATTAATGTGGAGAGTAATGTAGGATTAATTAGTGCAATTAATGGGTTCAAACAATTAAACATACAAGACCTAATTACCCATTTGTCATAAAAGTCTTGTAGATTATTTTTCTTTTTTATTACAACTTTGCCATAGTCATTACTTACCATTGATTAGGCATGATCAATGGTTGAGATCGACTTCTCGCACTTCTCGCTATAAAATCACTTCTCGCATGAACCATCCCCTATACACACACACACACACACTAGGTTTTATCCCCCGTATTACGGGGGTTGTGTTTGTTTGTCGTGTCTAATAGTATATTTTTTTGATTTTAATTTTATTTATTATAAAAAATTTAATAATTTATTTAGGGTTTGATGATTATAGAGTTTCACAAATAAATAAGATGTTATAACCCGTTTAAAAGGTATGGGTTTGGTAAGACCCATGACCCGCTTATTTTGTTTTTAATACAAAATTGTTTCTTACTATAAATAATATCTTTTTCTTAAAAAAATTGGATATTAATTTTTTAGTATATCCTTATTTTATAAGATTTTTATATAAAAAATCTGGTGAGATTAATTTTTAATATGCTGAGATGTTATAACCCGTTTAAGGTTATTTGGGTTTGGTGAGACTTATACCCGTTAATTCGGGTCAAATGCATGAGAAGTTTTTATTTACAAATAAAACAATCTGGTGGCTTGAAAGAATGTAAGAAGCAACTAGAGAGCTTTTAAAGGTTTCGTTTTTATGCATATGTTTAAGATTAAGATTTTTAGTTTCATAGTTTTTTTTTCTTTTCATTTTTTTTTCATTCAACATGTATTTTAGTTTATTTACATCCTCATATGCTATTTTATATTATACGTATAAAATATTTATATATTTTTTAAATTTTAATTTTATTTATTGTAAGAAAGTTAATAATATAGCTAGGATTTGATGATAAAAGAGTTTCATAAATAAATGAGTTGTTATACCGGTTTAAAAGCTATTTGGATTTAGTGAGACTCATGATCCGCTTATTTTTTTTACTATAATATTGTTTCTTAGTTATAAATAATAACTTTTATAAAAAATGGATATTAAATTTTAGTATACTTCTATTCTATATGATTTTCATATCAAATATTTGATAAGATTAATTTTTAATATAATGAGATGTTATAACCCGTTTAAGAGTTATTTGGGTTTGGTCAGACTCATATCCATGAATTTGGGTCAAATGCATGAGAAGCCTTTATTCAAGAATAAAGTAATCTGGTGACTTGAGCGATTTAGGTAGTTTTCGTTTATATATATTTAAGATACTAGTTTTAGGGTCCGTGTAACACACGAAATTATCCAGATTATAAAATTACAAGTAAAGAAAATAAGGAAAAAATTACATAATGTATATGAAAAAATGCATTACATATACCTTGTATATATGTGTGTGTGTGTATATATATATATATATATATATAAATTGATTTTATATATATCACAAAATGATTTTCTAAAATAAATGCCGGGTGCATCGGAGGATGACTCGTAAGTGTGTTTAAACAATAAGAAATGATATGCATTAAGTGTTAATTTCATGAAATTGGATAACTACTATTTTGTGGTCAATTGCAGGCTAAAAGGAGGTTCCAGATTCATTATGGTGTATAGCGAAGAAACCGAAGGAACCGGAGATTCGAGAGAAGTCAAAATACATGAAAAATGAAACGGTCCAATCAAGCAATTTCAACAGAACCCACCTTACTGTGGGTTCTGTCATCACCGTGGAGGGGACCGTGACCCACGGTTTGGACCGTGGGCCACGGTCCGGTATTTGTAACCGATGGTTTTTGATTGTTTTATGTCGTTTTTGGTGGTCCTTTCACCTATCTTCTATTCTAGAACACCTTAGAGAGGAATTTTGGAGTCCAAGAACAATATTTTGGGATTGTAATCATTAGCTTGGTGTTTGTGATTCATATGCACACCCTAATTGATGTGATGATGAATCAAACTATGTGTGGCTAGTTTTCTTTATGTTCTCTTCCGAATTGTAAGGTTTTCAATTAAATACTTGTGAATCGTTTATGTTATTTGTGGGATAGTAGTTTGATCTTATGATTGTATTGCTTTGGTGATTCCGAGTTTGATTAGTAATGGTTAGTATAGTATAATTCGTGTTCTTATCTATTAGTTCGTGGTGCCATAGGCAATCAGGATTTATTGGAAGGGAATTAGGGTTAACTATATCGAGTGACAACCTTGCGTGTTTACAATCCAAGTACTTAGTCCTCTTTTATCACAATCAAACGCATTTCACGAACTATGTCTATGTAGTTCATCCCAAAAGTAAACGTTAAAATTATTAACAATGGAAACCTGAAATCGGGAGGGAGCATTCTTTTTATTAATTCAGTTAAAATCGTTAAATTGTTTTAAGTTATTTTCGTTAATCAAAATCAACAAATCAAATACTTGAATTTATTTTCTACATTTAGTTTAATATAGGTTAATTACAAGGCTACTTAGTAACACATTTTTCACAAACTCTCTGTGTTCGACATCTGCTTACCGCTATCTATTAGTTGTAATCGGTTTATTTTTGAGTGAGTCTTCGATATCACGTCAATAAACTTAATAAAAAATTGCACGTGCAAAAATGTACCCGAGAACGCTCATTATATTGAAACTTTCTTTGTCAGTATAATATATGTATAATTGAAAGAACATGAAACAGACTTCTTATACAATAGTCATACAATAGTAGTTAAAACAACTCAGCCTAAATACTGAAGAATCGTTACCTTTATTAATATATTTATTAATTTACAACCCATTGAAGGAAAGGGGAACATTAAATTATAACGACGGATGCTCTTAAAGAACTATGTTTTTCTGAGCTAAACATGAAAAAGATTTTGATAACTTTGACAACATAAAAGTAACATGTTAACCCATTCAATTTAGTGAATATATTGCTTTATTTGAGCATAGTTTTGTATGACATGTTTCTCATACAACATTCTAATCACCATTAAAAGAAAAGTTAATGTTGACATAAATGTTTCAAATTTGATACAAGTTAGAAGCATTGATAAGCCTGGGTTGGCATTTCGTAAGTGTTCACCATCTATTCTTAAATTTTAATAGTCGAGGGAAAAATAGTCAATTAATCAAATCCCGAACCTTTTGTTTTTTTTTCCAAAAATGTCATTGAAAATAAACTTGAAACCTAAATCATGTTTAAAATTCTAACTTTCATCCGTTTGACATTTCAAGTCAACACTTTGAACTAGGGATGAGCATTTTGTCCCAAATACCCGTACTTGTACCCATACACGTACCTGTACCCGTACCGATTTAGCTTATTCGGTATGGGTATTGGTACTCATTTTTGTTGAATTTTAGTACATGTACAATCGGGTACATGTACGGGTACATTTGGTATTTTGTACTTGTTTGAAGTATATAAAGGTTTAATTGGGATTTTTCATATTTAATATATAAAATAAAATCTCCAACCATGTTATTATTGAACAAGTACCGAACGTTTCTTCGAAATTAAATAATATAACATCCAAGACTCGAACCAACAAACAAATCACTTAAAGTCGGCGACCGAGTTAAGGTTCTTCAATACTATCGTATCATTAAATCGACGCCCAATTTGGTACTTGTACTAATTTGGTACCCGTCACATACCTGCGAAAGTACCGATACTCGAACTAATTCAGGTTGTTTGTTACTCGTACCGGAACCGGTTTCAAGATCGTCGAAGATTTAGAAATAAAAAGGTAAAGTGGTACAAAAACGGGTACTGTACCGAAATACCCGTACCCGTACCCGTACCATACCGAAAAATTTGGTACGAGTATTGGTACGTGTTTTTATTGATTTTTGGTACGAGTACAATCCCGTACGGATTCGGGTACTGTCCTACACTCATTCCTACTTTGAACCCGTAACAAATTTGACGATAAATTTATTTGCATTCTCACAAACTTTTAAAAATACTTAGATTTCTCATTTTTGACCCATAACAAATTTTGACACAAATATAGTTTACTTGTACAAAACAATCCATTTACCAATGTTTTACTATAAAAACCAAATTTAAGTTCCACAAAACGTGAAACAATCCTTGATAAAAAAACAAGAAATTCAATATGATAAACTTTGTTATATATGAAAGTGATTGGTACATATTTACTAAATTAAACAAAAAAATATATAGTTTACTAAATTAACTGAAAAAATAATTTGATACATTTTAAGCATATTTTTATAATTTAAAACTTATATGACAGTTTACAATAATAATAATAATAATAATAATAATAGATGAATGGGTTATTTTAAAAAAATGGATCAACTTTTAAGCATAGATTTATGATTTAATAATTAAAAAAGTTACTTTGTAAAATGAAAGCATATTCCAGTTAGTTTTTTTTAATATGCGTAGTAAAATATGTTAATTATAACATTTGAAATTATATATTCTTTTCAATCTTTAACAAACATGGTTTGCTGTTAGTTACTGGATTTCACAAAGTTTGTGGAATATATAGTAAAATAATATGTTAATATTTATTTTTTTAAAAATGTATAAATATTTTATAAATTAATTTAAAAGGAAAGTGAATATGGACATGTATTATGGTTAATTAAGATCTTAATTTTGGAGGAAAAAAAATTGTGAGTTTTAACTATAAACTGACACGTGTCACAGTTATTTTATTTTATTAGAATATGTAGATATATATAGATACATGAATAGTTAAAATATATTAATATTAACTTCGTATAATCTCTTAGTTTGTCATTGTCGGTTCAAACTCCAAACTTGTTACAAAAGAGTAGGATTTTTAGCTAAAACTATATAAAATAAATATATTAAATTTTTTCTTTTTAATAAAAAACTAGTATCCGTACCCGCGCGTTGCAGCGGAGCTCGTCAAATGCATTAGATGTTCCGATGCTCATAAAGTTCAAATTGATAAAATCTTGAATACAAACAAAATAACATAACCAACAAACATCAATTCATATTCATTGGCCCTTAAACGTTCATGCAACTTGGTTATGGCAGGTCAGATAGTCGTTTCTCATGGTTCTCACCCTGTTATAGCCCACCCTTAGAAAAAACACAATTCACTACTTCAGAGGTTATGTTTTGACATTTTCTACACAAATTACTTATACTTTTTAGAATGTTGAAACCCATCTTTGTTAGTTATGATAATACAAATTACAAAATCTATCACAACTTCCAAGTTCTAACTAACTGGGCAATAATGTTTAAACCATCTTCCACTTAGGTTGAGTTCAAATATAATGTTTGATTCCATTGTATAATAAACTCCTCCCGGTAATCCAACTATAATCATTGCTCTTACCCCTGTACACCTTTGATTTTTGGTCAAGTATGACCAAAAAGTCAACAATAATAAAAAAGATCAGCCTCAACCAAATTTCAATTTTGACTAAAAACTCCTTGCTTGACTGAAACCACAAATTTGATTTCAATATTTTAAAGTTAATTTATTTGCGGAATTAACATCTTTTAACACTTTGTATCACCCGCTACATCCTTTGTAAGTAATAAAACGCAGTAAACTGCATTTTTGACGACATGAAAATCCAACAAAAACTGCATGTTTGACAGTATTATCAGCACTTTAGACAGCATCAATTGCGCTTTTGACATCATCATAATGCAGCAAAAACTACACTTTTGATGATATTAAAATGTAGCGAAAACTTCACGTTTTGACAACATTAGAATGCAGAGAAAACTGCATATTTAACAACCTTTAAATGCAACAAAAAACACACTTTTATAGCATTAGAATGCAAGAAAAAAACTCATATTAGTGAACAGTCTAAACGTATAACAAATTCAAAACATACCTAAAGGAGTTCTTACCGAGATCAGAACTGGTTACTTCTAAGCACAGTAACGACATCAATGTCCCGTCCAACATCAATCTCGTTGCATCTTCCAATGCAAATCCCAATATAAAACTTAATTAGTTTCTAACAACTTATTTAAGTATATCAAAAGGTTTACTCAAGGTTCGATAAGGGAATGAAGTAATATGTTTTCAATCAACATTAGCCTGATAACCCTCTAACCTTGTATTAAGAGTCAACACAAATAGCTTCCCTTCAACAAAAGTGTAAGGGTAGTCAAATGCCACTTTCTTGGTTCGACCTATGAGTACGCTTAACTGCCAGCTTGACTCTTACTCCTCTGATCAGTCATCATCACGGATCCATTTTTCACATTTCACCTGATCTTCAACTACAAAAATTGATTCATTAGCTAACAAAATTATAAAGTATAATTATTATAAGTAACCAACTTGATTTATTGGTTTCTTCATCAACGCACGGGCCAAGTTGGTGCCATGTTTCGTGTGCATTAGAGTCTAATAATTAGACACACTACAACAAAAAGGGCTTTTTAGGACCTTTTTTGTGGGACGCTTGTAAAATAAGGTCCTAAAATCTATTTAATAGGACAAATGAACATTTGGGGTCCTTTTACAATATACGCTACAGAACCGGTGTCCTAAAAAGTTATTTAATAGGATGGGTGATTTTTTTGTGGTCGTATTATCATATAACTTAATAAGACACTTAAAATGTAAATTCTAATAAAGTAATCTATAAAACATGTAGTTGTTGATGTCTCATGTGATATTGCAATAGGACACTTTATCACTGGAGGTCTTATTATAACATAACTTAATAGAACACTTTGTAGTTAAGTCATAAATATTCGGTGTTATAGGACCCTTTCTAGTCAAAGTCATATAAGAACATAACTTGTAAAAAAACAGAGTTTGGGTGTACCTTGTAATTGGTGTTGTAATATGGGATGCGACTGATCGATTGGGAATGGGTTTAGTATTGTGATGGACTACTCAAACAATTGTATTTGCTCAGCTGGAGGCTATTATAGAAGAAGCTATAGATGTTAGGATAAGAATTCAGGTTTGCCGGAACTTCTAAAAGCTGCTTCGAAAACTAAACAATGAATTTTGGTGGGAAATTAATTAATTTTGGAAGGAATTTTGCAATTAGGAATTTAGGATAAAAACTCATTTTAAGTACATGAATAAATTTTAAAATCTGATTTGGTTTTCGTAACTAAAATCTATTATGTTTATAAAACTATAAAATGTAAACTTGAAACTTATATATTTTAATTGTATTTTTGATATTATAAATATATAGATTAAAAAGTGTTATTTGTATAATAAAGAAAAAATATTAACAAATGATATAATTACGCATTTCGGTTAGATTCCAAAATTTTGTTCATGACTTACAAATCAACTATTCTCAATACTATATAATGTATCGACTATATATTTACTCAAGAAGGTTTGCTCTTGTAGAGGGTACAACATCTGTCAAGTGGCAGGTGGCTGGAAATTTTCTCGGGAAAAGCCTAGCCAAACTCGGATGCCAAGCGTGCGCACACCTTAAGACAACATCGTCTTGGCCCGAGTAGGGCGGTTGGGGCTTCTGACTTGGGAGCTGCGGTCAGCTTAACTGTGAAATTCGCTGTTTAAAAAAAATAAAAATAAATAAAAAAATATATTGTATCGACTAATTAGTGGGTAATGACTGCGTTTAAGTGTTTAACCATTGTTCACTTTAACAAGCTATTATTGTGTTTATGTTGACTACGTTTGACATCATGTATGTACTATGTCATAAGACCAATTTTATTGGTAACTTTTTAAAGTAAGTTGTCGACCAAATTATAAAAAGAAAATAAAAAATCACAAAATTCCACAACCTGGTTGGTGTGGCAACCCAAGGTTGTGATGGGCTATGTGACACATGTCATCCCAGTAATGGTTTATAATAAATTTTATATAATTAGCTAAAACCATATATGTAATAAAATTTTTGTTTAGGTTGGGTTCTGAATAAAGATAAAAAGTTGAGTTGGGTTGGGTTGAGTTTGTGGAAGATATAGAAATTAATTTCTTTTAAGGTTGGGTTAGTGTAGGTTGTGAATAAAGATAGTCTAAGTAACATAGTGGGTTTGAGAGCATTCCCTACCTATTCCCTAAAATTATGTGAAAGAAATTTGCAAATTATAGGGTAATGTTGTCAGTGAAAATGTATTGATTTTTTGTAAATTCGGGGAAACATTGTTTGCTCGTATTTATTTTTTAATATTTGTTGAATTATTTGTAAGTAGAGAAGACATAAAATTGTAATGATAAATGTATAAAAAATACTATTAAATTGAACATGAGAGAGAATGTAGTGTTTTTTAGTGTAATTATAGAGATGAAGATGGAAGAAGAAATAAGAATGCTCTCAATGAGTCAATATTTAAACAAATCAATAATAACCACGATTAACCATTGATCTTCATTGATTATGTGTGTACCATTGGTTATATATAACATAATGTGTTACATTATGCAATATAAGTGTTATAATAGGTCGTTGACACATAATGGGTTGGCAAATGATACAATTCACCATGAGTCTTAATGAGTCATATACACCCAATGTTTATACGAATCACTATATTCCACCATGATTACTATTATTGACTATTATTTAACCTAAGTTAACTATGTTTGAGCTTAATCACAACGATTAACCATCATTTTACGATTTACCCAAATTGACTATCAATGAACATAATCGACAAACACAAACCCAAATCAACCAATATTATGCTAATATTGGCCATAACCAAACACTTGAAAAAAAATTAATAAAAAGTAATTAGTAATTTTAAAAATTAAATATAGTTGCTTTATGAAATTAAAAATTTAGATATTTAAGAAATTAAATAAGACAAATGTATATTAATATATTAAATAAATATAAGCCAGACATTATACTATCTATAAGGGCATGTGTAATGAGGTGAGAAGTGAGGGTGATGGGGGCGATTTTGGGGGGAACACCGCCCCGCCAGGCGAAATGGGGCAAGGGCGGGAGGATTTTGTCGCTGAAAGGAAGAAAAGAAATATTATTATTATATTCATGTGTTATATATATATATACATACATATATATATATTACCTTTTGTAGCCCATACATCATTACACCCTAAAAACAAATTCTCATCCCTTGCTAACTAGGCGACACGTGTCGTAATTTGCTCTAATTTGTAGCCCCCCACTATGCATAGCCTAACACTACATTCCTGAGTTTTTTATTTAAGGGATTGAAAAAGAAAATATAAGAAAATTTTTCTTTTTTCATTCTTGAGTTTTTTCATTAAAAGAAAAGAAAGAGAATGGAAGGAAAAGTTAAGTCTTTTTTCCTTCAAAACTTTCCTGCCAAATATGGCCTGATTGTGAATGAAAGTTTATATCCCATTACCATATTACCAATTTACTCTATCTTATTTCTCTTTTCCATGTTGCTACGAGGACATAATTGTAAAATTACAAATTTTTTTCCTATGTTTTCTTTCCAATCTAACTCAAGAATGTAATAAACACTTTCTTTTTTCTTTTATTTTAACTCGAGAATGCTTTAAAGTATATGATTTTTTTTTCTTTTTTCCTCTATCCAATCTTATCATTTCTTTTCATTGTATTTTAAACCCGAGAATGCAATGTAAAAGGAAATGGCCAGTGGTACGGTAGCAATGATCCAGTACCAGGGGCATCTTGTTAGTTTCACAGCACATTTCTATTCCTTCATTTTCTACAGCAAAGCACACATTCCAGCCCTGACCACGCACACACCGATTGGAACTTCTATTGAACCTATGTTGTAGTTGGTGGAGAATCGGTGGGAGAATGGAAATCTTTGGGTATCCAATCACTGGCAATGTAAAGCGTACGTTCGTTCGAATACAGAAGGAGATAAAGTGATCGACGGCCTAGGGTTTCGCTACCCTAACGCTAGCGTTGGTTCGATGCAGTAGACTTCGAATCTATGGGTGATTAGCTGATTTTGGCTGAATCAACTTCCAACTGTTTTCGATTAAGGTAACAATCGTATCCCTTCTTCACACTTTGCCAACTATTTTCGATTACCTGATGATTATAAGTGCATAAAATGTGTTATGTTTGGGATTATAGCTGGTAGTCATTATTTTGCTAATCTGCAACTTAAACGTAAATGATTTAAAATTACAATAAAAGAAGCAGACCTTTAATATTTTATGTGGAAAAGATTAAATTAGGTTGGTTGTTGTGATTAAATAATGGCTATGACTAAATTAAGTCGGTTGTTTTGAGTAAATCACTTTATGGCACAAGAAGTTTTGAAAATAATTATAAATAGGTCCGCATAGTAGGAGTGGCTTCCTTACCTTCCTGGTCGCGCGTCGGTTTACGACAAGATGCTTCGGTTGGAATGAGGACAAAACTGAAACCCATATCAAATACATACTTACAGTCGGTTCCGTAGAAAGGAATTTTTGAGTAAATTTAGGGATTGTCGAGACTCCAAAATGAATCTTTGTGGTTTTGGACTTTGGTGTATTATGGTCAGTTAATCACGGGGTGACCGAAATCACGGCCTCAAAATATTTTCGTTGGGCGATTCGTTTTGTGCCAGTGATTCGGTTCAGGTCGGATCAAATAGCCCCCTTCAATTTTGAGTTTTGTAAAAACAAATCTTTTATTATTTGACTACTATTTTGTAACTTTTGTTTAAAAAACTGAGGTTTTATAAAAAAAAATCAAACGATGGGGTATTATATATAAAAAACCAGCGGTGACCGTTAGCTTTTTGGAGAATACATCGGGGGTGACCGCGCTTAATACCTATAAAAATTTCCTGGAAAAATTGCGAATTTTACACTATTAGCCGAAAAAACGGCAGTGATCGGGGCTTGGCTAGGAATTAAACTATACTTTTAAGAATTTGTAACATGAACTAATTGCTTGGCTAGGAAAAAAAATGTTACGGACAAGGTAAATTATCAATGTGTTGCAATGAATGATTACATGTAAATGTTAAATAAGAATAATTTTGTTTTTGATTTCAGGTATCTTTTTACTTAAGCCCAGTTTTTCTGAAGCAAATTCTGTTTTCTTTATGCTCATGACTCATCGGTTGCTATAGCGAATGCGGCTGTCAAAACAAACCAAACCAATGCTGACCAAATTTAGTTCGCGCCTCAACGGACGAGTTTCTCTACCTTGCTGAGTTCTCCGCGCAACGCGCATGGGGAATCTACTAGTTTGTTTCAAATTTCAATCCCTAAAACGTCTCGTTGGCGGTTAATTGAGAAACGACGTACAAAGGAAATCAACCATCCATTACCTATTGATTCGTGTTGCCAAGTTATGTGGGGCAAGAGTCGATTATAGCGTTGGATCGGAGCAGGCGTGAGTCTACTTATCTAGGAATCGAGCATTCGAGCAGGTTAGTAAATCAAATCATAGTGTTCACTTGTTATGTTATTTGATTTGTATATTAGTTCTTGCATAAATGTTCATTCTTTTATATTTATAGAGTGGTGTATCACCTATTGCTGTTCTTTGGTTCATATTTTGGCTGAATCTGTTCATATTTGTTTAAAATTGGGCATTTCACTGTTATTGCTACATATAAAGGAGGACTAAAGCCATAATGATTATAGATGACAACATAATAACAGGTTGACTGCTAATCTTTTGGCCTCTGCTATATCAAGACAGGTTTTGCAACCTCTACTTGTATTTTAATTACTTGATTAAGTTGTTAAGGGTTTACTTATGCATTCTTTTATGGATGAAATACATAATGTAGCATTGTAATTTGATTAACTCTTACTTCAAATATAGTTGAATTCAAATTCAGGAGATTAGACAAGATTTCTGCATATTTTTTGTAGGAATTATACACAATTTTAAAGACACTTCGCATATTTTTAACACCAATTATGACTGCTTTCAACAACATTTGTTATACTTATTAGTGTTACAACTTAATGTAAGTTTTTTTTCTACCAGTATTGACATTACTTGTTCCAACATGAGTGTGTGTGAAATATTGTTGACCATAATGTTTTCATAACGGAATTGGTGTTTAAATCGGTCATGCTAAGGTGGTGGATATTAATTAATAGTTAGTGTTTCTTTCTTTCGTTTCCGCTGGATGCTAATGAACAATTTGTTTATTTGAATAGAGAAGGGTGTTACAATCTATGCTGAGTTTTTGGGTGGAAGCTTCACTTGTGATGCTTATCATATGACCGAGCCTCATCCTCAAGGTATGTATATTCTTTTGTTGGTTGGTTTATAACTGAAATGAAGATGAAGCATGTGATTGATGTGTTTATGTTTATCATTAGGTACCAGTGTGATTTTATGCATAGAGAAAGCATTGTCGCAGGCTGGGGTGAGCAGGGAGGATGTGAACTACATAAATACGCATGCTACGTCAACACCCGCCGGTGACCTCAAGGAATACCAAGCTCTTCTTCATTGTTTTTGCCAGAACAAAGATGTACCAAACCAAACGGAGTAATATGTGTTTGTTAAAAAAAAACTTTTTTAACATTTTGCAGTTGTGAGTGAACTCTACAAAATCGATGATCGGTCACCTTCTCGGAGCAGCTGGTGTTGTAGAAGCCGTTGCAACTGTACATGTAATACTTTGTTTATGTCATTGTGTGATGGCAAGGATTAGGAGAATGGATGAAGGTCAGTATATTAGTATTCTACTAATTTATAAGTGTCAATTTTTTTTTTCATTTTCTATAAATTATTTGTTTAGTACACTTGAGAGTGAGACTCGGCCCTCGGGACACAGTCTATTTATTGTATTGAGAGTTAATTACACGGATGGTTAAGTCACTTTGACACATTCATCCACTTTGACCTATCGTTCATTTGACCTCAAGGCCTACATGCACTAAAGGGCTTTTGACAACACATATCACACATATTATTACGGGTTTTTTATTAGCACCAAAGGGCTTCGTATTAATGTTGACTCTATTATGACTTATTTATTTCCATTGCTTCCTGATTTTAACAAGGGGATATTGCTTTACATTAATCTTTAATGGTGACTAACAAACATTTTTCTATGTTTTGATCAGTGGCAAAGAATTCTAGCTTACGCCAGTGCTATTGAAGGTTTGTGGCTGATAAAAGTGGTTGCACGAAGTCATGGAGGTTTTTAGATGATTGTTGTTATTTGCGTTAAACTGAATGTTTTAATAATATGTATGTTAAAAAATGAATAATTTAGACTAATGGTCAAGATGGATGTTTTAGCTGTTCTAGCTATTTTTAAAATGGTTCATTATTTGGATATGTTGTTTATTTGCTCACTTTTTCTGTTCTAGTTATGTTTTTATTTGTCTTTTAAGGCGGTTGATTTGCCGTCATATTGATTGAAAAACGTCATATTTGCTCACTTATTTGTATTAGTGATTAGGTAAGCACATATTAAAACATTGTAAAAGTGTCATAATATGTTTTTATTGGGACGCTTTTTGGGTTGTTAATAAATATATTATGCGACCATAAAATTGGTTTCATAATCTTATTTGGGATATCAGGACTTTTTTCTTAGTACTAAAGTACCTACAATGTTACACCAGAAGGGTCTTATAAATTAATTTTTAAGGACACTTGTATGTGTATCAAAAGATTAAAGGTATGTAAACACATGTTAAAACATTGTAAAAGTGTCTCATTATGTTTTTATTGGGACGCTTTTTGGGTTGTTAATGGATACTTTATGCGACCATAAAATTGGTTTCATAATCTTATTTGGAATATCAGTACGCTTTTTGAGTTCCGAGACTTATTACGACCCCTTTACATAAAACGCTTTTCTCGTTCGTCTTATTAAATGAAAAGTCCTATAAAATAGCATTTTAGGACGCTTTTGTTCGTACTAAAAAGCCCTTTTTGTTGTAGTGACATATTGATATTTTGGTTTGTAGAGCAATAGTGGAGACATTGACACTGGTTCAAGAAATTTTAACTTGTTCCATCCTAAATAATTAAGAACCAATATGAAAGATTTAGAATATATACAAATATGTAATACAAAATATAATGTCTTACCAAGAGAACACTTTGTTTGCAAACCAAGAGAACACTTTACTTGAGTATGCCATCCAAGATAGCTTATAATCTTCCACTTGGGCAACTCCCGTGCAGTCTCAAACGTCTTTCCATAGTACTGTTAAACTTTTCAATCCCCCACTAATCT